>NW_009191459.1:0-19587 GCF_000690835.1 Fulmarus glacialis | reverse complement strand
ACCCTCCAGCCCTCCCTCCAGCCCCCGGTAGCCGAGTCCCTTCCCCTCCCTGTGCCTTCCCCTCCTGCACCTTAGGGTCTCACATCCCTGTCTGCAGGCTGGGATCCTTTCCCCTCCTCACCCCAATTTCCCTTCTCCCTCGCCTCTCCCAGGTCCCACCAGTGGCCATCCACCACCTACACCCGCTTGTGGTCCCTCAAGGTGGTGTGGTGTGTGTACCCCATGTCGCTGGGCAAACAAGCGCCAGGCAAACAAGCCTGCTGTGTCCTCTGCATCAGGGCAGGAAAAGCAAAGGCCCGGCAACTGCCCTGGCACCAGCCGCTCGGGGACTTCGATCTTCCTGAATCAGGTTTTCCCAAATCAGGTTTTCCCATGTACTGCTGAAAAATGGGTTGATGCCCGCTGCTGCCTGGAACATTTCCTGGTTTGGGGGTATCGGTGGGGAGCGGCTCTCCTCGTGCAGACAAACAGCGGAAGAACTGCTCTCGGCACCAGGCTTTGCTTTGTTAGGCCAAACACCATGTCTGCATTGTGTATTAGAGCAGTTTGATGTATTTTGGGTGCATTGTTGTGACAAGATACTTTGTAGGTCGTAACTCATGCTTAAAAATTAGAGGATGGATGAAAATATAGTGAGTTTTTTTCTCAATAATATATTGGGAGGCGTCTTTTCATTACCCGTGTAACTTTTATATGGTAAAGCTGCAGCTGTGGTACAATGTGTTCAAGCTTCCCTGTGCAACCAGGAGGACATTTTAAAATGGAGATTTGAGTTTCTCTTTGAGGTATGTCCGGCCTAGTGTGATGGCATGTGGTGGTGCGGTGCTGGGCAAACCGGGATAGCTGTGCAGCACAGCTCCATGTAAAGTTATTAATGCAGGTCTGGAACTGGTGCCTGGATAATTCCTTGTAAGCAGGGCTAATAAGTTGGGCTTTATGCATCGGGAATGTGAGTCCGCTGCTGCTAGGTTTCTGGACCTTGCCAAGGTTGTGCTCACAGTGTGGTACAGACATACATCTACTCACTTGAATCCAAAAGCCAGAGCCTCAAGGAGAAGCAAATAGCATCATACTTGTGACAAAAGTATAATTTTGAAAATACTTACATGAGAGAAATTAGAGCCAAGATATTCTGCAGTGATTACATGATTTCAAGTGTTCTGATTTCCAGGTGCCCTACTAGACACATCTTCAAGAAATCTTACTTTATGAAAATGGATGCTCAGCATTTTCAGGTACCTTAAGCCAAGAATAAGATAAGTTACTTCCAAATCTTGCTCAAAGTATGCGTGATCTAGAGTCAGGAAATCCTGGGGGGGCGGGTGTGGTGGTGGTGGGTGTTAGTCACAGTAGCTAGAGTGGAATTGACGTGTGGAACCTAAAAATTAAGGAAGGAAAATTCCTTCTGGGTCATTTTTTAATCTGTCTGCTAGTCATATTGCCCAAAGTAAGTTTAAGTAACTTCAGAGGTTTTGTCCTACCGTTATCGATTGCTGTTCAGGAGAATTCACAAGGACAATGTACGTCTCTTGTGCCGGAACACTGACTTTGCCAGAGGAAAGGAGATTGCCACAGTGGTTTAATTCCTCAGATCTGAGCAGTTGCAGAAGCAATCGAAGGAGGGACTGGTTTCTGGGAGGGTGGTGTGGCAAAGTGACATTGGGAGTTGATGTTGCTTCCCTCTTTCAGAGTTTGCCTGAGCCCATGGACATACACGGTATAGGGGGCACTGAGACATAGATGACTTTTCCTTCTCTCCCCCCCCATGCATTAACCTTAAGGAAATCTTTGAGATTTCTTCCTTTGGTTACTGGTCAACAGTGGATGCCTGAAACAAGCTAGGCAAAGCTGAAGTTTTCTTACAGAAGAGCCTGGCAGTGGTCACTGCCGATATGGGTGCAGATGTGGTCAGAAGAGGTCACAACATATTGACAAAACTGGGTGCTCCTCACATTATGAACTATACTGAACATACCAAACTGTGGCTTAGTCTCGAATGTTGCCTAAGCACCCAAATGAGTTTTCCATCTTGTAGTTCTTCCAGAAATGTCCAAGCTCTCTTCCTGACAGATTGCTGGTGAATATGAAGAGGAATGTCACAACTGTGTAAATCCCAAAATAGACGATAGCAGAAGTGTCTGAATGATTGCTGTTTGTTGGCCAACTTAGACTCTATGTTGATACCAAACAGTATCCCTCAGCTGAGAGCTGGATCTCTCAGCCAGAGAATTTAAAGCTACCGTAAGATTTGTGCAGGATGACTGGCAAAGGTCAGTTTAGCCCATCAGCTCCTTCCTCCTAGAGAGGAGCTAAGCAACGTGCTGGCTGCCCTAAAATATTTAGGAAACATCACAACGTCAGTCATAGGGTCACTACGCTGACCGTTCCTGTAAGGGACCGCTTTTGTTTGTTTCTTTTTCAAAGGGAACGTGGTGCTTGAGGGAAAACGTGAGAAGCTATCGCCTTTCCAAGTCAGACGTGATTTGTACTTGAGAGATACCTCACATTTCATTTAACATATGACGTGATGTCCAGATCTAGATTTCAGCTGCCTGGGGCCCCCTAGACTCCCCGTACAGGCTTGCAGATGGTCAACACCTCTCATGATATCCAGCTTGAAAACCTGCCAGGAACCTGAAAGCATCAGAAAGAGTAGGTTTATATATTATACAGGTACACTGGACTGTGAAATAAGGCATACATTCAGATAAAATGAAGCCAGTTTGCAGTCAGTATCTGTATGCCACGGATGAGGTCATGGTATTGGTCAGTATTAGCTGTCGTGCCTATCTTTTGTCCAACGGTGAGGTTTTTTGTCCGTAGAAGCAGAACGTGCTTATCTGTCTCATTCTGTAATAGATGGGGCGTGCCTGTCTGTCTGGGTGCCCCTAGGTGCTGTGAGTGTCTAAAACTGCCTGGGTGTGCCTGTCCCTCCTCCTCCACGCTGAGGTTTCCTTAGCATGTTCCAAAAGCGTACACTTGCATTGCTCAATTATAATTAGTAGTATTATTATTGTTAGTATTATTATTATTATGCAGCGGTCACATGCTTCCTAGTGATATTTTAGGATCTGTGACTCACTAAACCATAATTTCCTCACAGATTACCTGAAGAAAATTGTCTTTGTTGCGTCCTCTTCACGGTGGGGAGATGTGTTCTTGGGTGAAACTGTAAATATTGAGAAAGATATCGGACATGTATCTGTGAGAGCTTCAGACCTTCCCCTAGCTGCGATCGTTTGTTTCTGCCCAATGGGATGATTAATTTACAGACAGATGTGGGACAGATCCCTCGCATTTCAGGACAATGCTGTAAGGAAACTGGAAGGGCTTCCGAGGAGAGCTGAGGAGGCTGGGCACTTGGGCTCTGGTGATGCGTTTTTCTAGCTGGATGTGAATTTGCTGCAGCATTTATGCTGTCGGGCGAGATTTTTACAAATTGAAACTTTACGGGCCGCTATGCGGACTGAAGTCTGTAAACATTCAAAACCAGATATCAATTTGTAAAGCAGTGTAGGCTGTAAGGCCTCGGTCCAGCTCTTCTTGTGCATTCATTGGCGTTGATGGGACTGTTGGCCATATGAGAATTGTTTCATCAAGTCCTTTATGAACACTTATAGATGCAAACCAGAAGCCTCACCCCTTTCTAAATGGGCCAAAACCAGATTGTGATGAAAACGGTGTCAAGCCCTTGTGAACGGGAGAAGAATCCCTCACTGCCTCCATTCAGCTGGAAAAAGAATTCCCAAGCTGCAGCGAGCTTCCAGCATACACAGCTGCTGCTGCTACAGTCTGTCACCAGCTTAGTCAATCATCCATTATTTATTTCCAAATCGTATGTAAAGCTCTGCACCATAGCCTTTAGTCCATGTACAGGGAAAGAAGAGACAGAGCTTCTGAAAGACCTGGGAAAACAAAAGCAGAGAAGCCTCTGAAATTCTTTGCTTGGGAGATTGTCTTATGTAGTTATATCCAAGGAAGGGAGGAAAGGGAAATAAAATCGTATGCAAGAAAAGGTTGCCACCTTAGAACAAATTCCTTCGATCTCTCCGTATCATTTGTAGCAGTCAACATTTTTTTTTAGCACAAGAGATCCTTTGTTTACAAGGGTTCATCAAATGCAACATGCTTCACTCAGAGAGTGTTGTGCATGTGTTTTCGTCCACAGTCTGGGTTGTGCGACCGGTCAGTCGATCCTGCTGGGCTGTTTGATGCCTGCTGATTGCCTGGTTGAGAATGGTTAATCAGGACTACAGTGACTTTCCCAGGAATAGTATACAATCAAGGAAGAATAGTCAACAGAAATGTTTGCAGGCAAGTAAGAGTGTCTCTGTGACAAGCCATTCCTTGGGCATGTGTATGAGCAGCATCTTTGTCACAGAAATGTTTGCTGATAAAGAATATTAAGAGGTAGATGGTTAAACAGAACAGCTGTTCAGAATTAAAATGACGGTTCCAAATTCTGTTTTCAACATACTGGATTCTTTCTTTCTTTTTCATAAAGACAATAGCAAATTGCTAACTAAGAGGCTTAGCCACGGAGGCTAAAGGAGCCAGGATGGGCCAAATCAAAACCATTTATCATCATTCCCAGTGTTTCTTTTTGCACTTTAATTAAAAATGAGTACTCCAATTTGCAGAACGGTCGCGCTAGAAGGCAATGCTGCCGACAAAGTTTGAGAAACACTTTTAATCTCTTAATATCAGTTGTTGACAGCCCATCTGCAGGCTGCAGCTATAATCTCTCAAGTGAACCCCGGTGTTCTGGGAAAGCTCTCGCACTTTACTCAGACTGGACTGGAGAGCAGCGAGGTTGATTCCTCTGTTGTGTGTGAAAAGAGCAGATTTGGGAAAAAACCCACCCACATCTCTCTTGTCAGGCAGACATTGAGAATTGCCAAGTAGGCACGCCTATATCTTTCAGCCCTCATTTTTTCTCTATCTTATCTACCAGCATCCAAGGCTGTCCTAATTCTGAAGGCACATCTACACCAGGCGAAGGAGCATGGTGTGAGGTTTTTGAGTTAGCAGTGACCTAGATCTGACTTAAGAACGATGCTTTTGCTGAGACCCTAAGGAAGCAGACCCTCGCTCCATCGTCCCAGTTACTACTGCCTCAGGGAGACCTGCAGAACTGCTTAATGCTATGCCGTGGCAGTATGGACTCGAGTTACTGTGCATCAGGGTGCCTGCTCTGATCCTTCATGAAGCTGAAGACACTCATTCCTGTAATGCTGAAAGACTGCATATCGTGCAGCATTAGCAGGGAATAAGTAACTGCAGGGAAGCAGTTACTGCAGGGCTGCTCGTGTCTGGCATCCTCCAGGTAAATGGCAGGTAGTTCAAGGTTAGTAAAGATCACTTAACTCCAAGAGGTGGACCAGGTGACACTTGGCGTTCAGGTCTGTACAGGAGTGTGGAGTAAGTCACTTGGGTTTGAGTCTAATCAGACAGTATGTGGGTGTAACTGGAAACTGAACAACATAAAAAGAATCCTAAAATGCACTGACTCCCCCTACATCTTGGATTGCTGGCATTTAGAAGAGAAACGCCATCCAGTGACCACCAGCAGTAAAGCCGGCTCAGTTTATGTGTCCACATTGGGACTGTTACCTAGTCTTTACGTCACGCTTACACTTTCAGGATCGAGCCGTGATTGCAACCGCACTCCGGGATATGTGCGTATTTATCACTGCTTGCCCATTTCCCACAGAACTAACACCAGCACCGCTGGGTTGAACTCACGCACGTGGCTGTAACTCTCATTCAGCTGAATTCTTCCATGGTAACATACAGACACGCATCAAATGTGCATCTAACTACCCCTAAGCTTGAAGATACGTCTCCCTCTCTCAGTTTTGTGGCTCAAGCTCTGTTTATGAGATTAAAAATGAAGCGTGGGAGCAAATGGGGACGCTTGTGCTTCTAATTGCTTGCCTTGTGTGACAGCCAGATAGTGCGAGGCACAGCTATTTCCAACCCATCTTACAGCTGAACTGCAAGAGGAAAACTGAGCACTAATTTTACAAGCAGACCTACTAGAGAAGCGGCTGCCTTTTTCATATCTGTCCCAGTGACGTGCGAAGGAGTTAAGATCTCACCACAAGCAGAGTTGTCTGGAAAGTTCCTAGTTTGGCTACGTCTTTGAAAACCAGGGCTTACGTATGTGGCATCTGTTTTTATTGTCTTATGTCATGGGGCAATCTTCACTAAGGTGAAAATTTAGCGCCTACCAACTTTGTCGTGCCTGACGGGTGGCAAAACCCTGCCCTCTGGAAAGGCTCTTGCTGTGCTAGACGTACCTGACCGGGCTGATGTCAAAGGGAAAGTTTCTGCTGTTTTCCTGCCTTGTCTCAAAAGTCCCTGCAAGTTGTAGATGGTGATCAGATGAGCGGCCTCCAAGCAGCAACAGGCTATTTCAGAGAGTGTGGCTGCTGATGCAGTAAATGGTGCTCTCCCCTAAGAGAGTACTTAGCCACTCTGTCGGCAGACCAGCAGGCCCTGCAGCTCGGTTAGCTCTGCTATCTTTGGAAGAGAGGTGAGATGAAGGTGTTTTATGCTCCTGACCTTTAATATGCTTGTGCTGTTATTGAGTTTGAAGTGTAAGCTGCAGGGCTTAGGTCAGATTTCTGTGTAAATGCATTCCCACTTGCTTTTCCAGTTGGATATAGTTATTCTGCTTGCTTTTCTCTCTCTCCTAATGTGCTTGAGGGTGCTGCAGTGCACAGCCGAGCAGATGGCTCACTTCATCCTAGAGACGGATCCATTTCTGAGTACGGGCATTCTTGTTTCTAAAGAAGTGCTCGAGTGAAACCACTTGAGTGAAAGCTGCAGTGGAAACTGGAGATCTTTAAGGTCATTTACCACATGTATGGGTGATGTGCTCACAAGAAAGCAGAAAAAGGGAGAAAAGCTCTGCAAGAGGAATGCTTCTTGCTGCATCCCCAACATTCATCATCCTGAAGCACGTGGCGTTTTCCTGAGGACATGCAATCCCAGATTTGCTAGAAACACATTTGTGAGGTCTGGTGAGCGCAAAGCCCTGGGCGGCGTGGTCACAGCCTTACCGTCTGTGCGTGATCCCAGTAGCATCAGGCCTGCACTTCACATGTGAGGTTCTCGGCTTTCTTCTTCTGTTGCAAAAATGGTTCTGTTCCCCACCCAGGCAGCTTTCCAGGCCAGACCTCATCTCCCAGGACACTGCAGTGATGGAAGGTGGCCAGTACAGTGTGGTATCAGTATAACTCTGTGTATACCGGGAGCTTAAGTGAACCTTAAGTGAGGAAACATCATTGCTTCATCCTGCAAAGAGAAGAGAAATTCTAATGGACCTTGATCTCTGAAAGCCTTTCAAACTCATTTAGAGGGGCCGCGTGATATTGCAAATGTAAGGTCCCAAGTGTGGACATGTAGGGAGTACCACTGTCACTATTTAATCAACGCTCACCGAGGATTTCACTGCAGAAACTCAGTGCTTATTTAATGGTTCCTGCAACACACTGTTGCTGCATTGTTACTCTGTTTGAAAAGGTTTTTCCCCATAAGCTGTTGGGCACGGCTTATATCAGCAGGATCGCCCTGAGGAGAGTCCAAGAGCAGCCTCCATGGCCCTATTTGTCCGCGCACACTGTCACAATCATTTCTTAGCCCTGAGCAGGAGTCTCCCGGCAGCTCAGGAAAGGAAACCTTCCTGGTGCTGAGGAGATTTTGGCTGCCGTCTTGGCATTTGAGTTTTCTCTAATGTTTCGAGATTTTTTTCCTTGTTGCTGCCTGCCTTGGGCCTTTTCTCTGCCTTTTTTATGATTTCCTAATTCACTTCTGCATTTTGTGTGACAGTGAAATAATCCTTGGCCTGGTGGCTTGGCTCCCAAATATCACTGACAAGCAATATGTGAAGACTTTTGATGAAATGTCCTTGGTGAATGCAAAAATGCAAGTTCTGCATATGTATACGCGTACGTGTGCTTACACACGCAGGAATTAGAGTCCTTAGCTAAATCAGCAGCGATGGGAATACAATCCAAAGACTTTGGTTCTTAAAATAAACAGTTGCCAATATAAGGTATCATTTTCAGCATTACTCTTGTGCAGCTCGATTTGGGCTATTTCTAAATTAGGCCATGTAAAATGTGGGCAAGCTGTAACATGGGTCAGTTTTGCTCTGGAGAAAGTATCTTGTACAAGTTGTGTCCCTCAGATAATAGAAGGTGACATGAGAGAAAATTTGAAATACTTTGTGTATGACTGTTAGGGGAACATAAAATACATTTTGTCAGAATACGCCAGGTAAAAAAAGGTAGTTTCAGGGCAGTGCTTCCAAATTTCTCAAAACAGAGGGCCACCGTAAGCTATATTCATGATCCTCTTTCTTACCCTGCGCTTGCCTTAGAGGATCAGAGTATGAAAATCATTTAAAAATATAGCAGATGTTGTCAGAGAACTATGGGAAATAGCTGATTTGAGCATTTGAAGCTGGAAATTCCTTTGTCTTGTGAACTGCAGTTATGAGCTTCCTGTCTTGATACATCAATAATGTGTTTCCTCCCTCATAATGGCTTATTTAAAAATTTTAGTGTATACAATATATAGTATTTACTACAAACAGAGATATAATCCTGATATATGTTGGATATGGAGGCTGGAAGTAATTTTTTATTCCAGTCCAATGTTTCTTTAAAATACTACGTGGTTTCAAGGCAGATAGCAATTAAATACTAGTTAGGGAAAGGAGAAAATATATTTCTGGCAGGGCTTTGAAAAATGGAGAATCAGTGGTCTAGAGCATTGGATGGATACTCCAGAGAAGGAGCTGAACAGAAGCTTTGAAATCAGAGGTAGTGAGAATGTGAAAGAACAAAGGCAGAGTGGAAAGAGGAAAAGATGAACTAAAAGATGTCGTGAATGAGGAAGAAAATGGAAAATACTACAATAAAAGAAGTACCTTTGCACTTCAGTGAAGAAGCAATGCATGTTTGAAGATGGAGCTGGTGCAACTTCTTGCAAGATGAGCTGGTGGCTGGGACTCCTGTACAAATCCGGATTTCTAGAGCGGGGACAAACAGAGGCCCCAGCAGCACAGGAGCGAGGAAGCAAGGCTAAATGTCGGTGGCAGTGAAAAATCCTTGTTGAGGCATAAACAGGCAAAATGTGCACAACCCTTCTATCTGTCATCACCCTACAGGTAGCATTTGCTATCCAGATGACTGTTTTCTGGAAAAGTCCATTTAATCCTAAATTAATTTAAAAAATGGCCAGGCTTTTTTTAGTAGTGCCTCTGACAGGAATAGCAAACAGAATTTGTCTGAGCCCTGACTCACTGTTTCTTCAGACAAATCTGTGAAGTGACATGCATTAATTGTTTTCCAGATTATACCAGAGGTGGATTGCAGTCAAGACTCCAAAGGCGTGGATCTCTACAAATAACAAAAGGAGATACTATTCCCGAATGAGTAACCAAACCTACCGAGATGGGCACAGTGGAGAAAGGCGCTTAAGCAGAAAACTAATTTTCTAAACAGGGACAAAAAGTTGTGGGGGCTTGATCTGGTCCAGCTGAAGTCAGTAAGACACCACTTCTACAAAAGATGAACTCGCAAAATCCCCGTTGCATAAATTCAGAGGTCTGTGCATATACCAGTGAAGTACGTGGGCACGTAGGACAGACTTTCTGAGAGCCTGTCTGTAAACCTGCCAAATCTCCAGTAGATAACAGACTTTGCAGCTCTCTAGGCTTTTCTCATGCCGAGGTCAGATGCAGCGCATGAGGAATTCATCTGAAACCAGACAGCAAGCCAAGAACAGGCCTGGCATTAAAATGTGATCTTTTTAATGCCCTCATTATTCTCATAATTTATATTAACCAAATCTACACTGACTGAACAGAAAGAAAATGGACACTTTTCCTCTAAAACAAAAGTATCTTTATTAATATAGATTTCTGAAATTACTCATTGACCATGCCTCTGTTTGCTTCTCTGATTGCATCTCCCATCAACTACCCACTGACTTCAGCATCCAGATTTCATTTAATTCTTAGTCCATTGGTTTACAATTAAGGACGGTTTGCTCATGAGGATCAGCCTAGAAAAATCTCTCACTGGGCTGTTGCCTTCCTTCATGGACTTGCACAATTATTTGAGTGTTGTCACCACAGTGCTGAGCTGAGAAACCCCAGTACTGAGAAACGCAGAGGGGTTAGAAGAATAAGCTATGCTTCACCTTATTAGCAAGATCTCTCGTTCTGTTTTGGGAGGCTTTGGGGATGGTGGGAATTGGACCAGTCTGCTGGGAGTAATGGGGTATGTCGCAATTGTCCTCGTGTTGTTTACTTGCTAACCCATTTAGTATTTGATTTAGTTTATTGATTACACTTTTTTTCTTTATGTTTAAGTGTTCCTCCTACAGTAGCTCATATAGATATCTCATGTTACTAAATATGAAGGGCTCCATGTAAGCCACACAGGTTACTCACGTTGCCCTCTGTAGATAGGTACCCCTGCGAACAGGAGACACTGCCACAAACCCAGCAGCTGACGAACACAGACTGACGCGCAGCGACTTCAGCGACTGAGCCCTGCGGCGTGGCAGGGCAGTAACGTTGGGGAACGTGATCCAGGACCGGTGACAGGGGCCCGAGGTTAAAGTCCAACCTCTTAGCAACACCTTTGTGCACCTCAGCCGAATTACCTTCCCATCTCTCTCCCCTGCGTCTCTCCCGCGTCTCCCAGTGACCCAACCCCTCTGCCACGTCCCGCAGCACCGACTGCTGGGATGAGACTTCTCAGCTGCACCTCTGGGGATTAGGGCCAATATCAGTGTACATTTAAAGCCACCTTATCAATATGTATGATGTGTTTTTAGCATTTTACTAGTAAGTGAGGGAATGAAGAGATGGCAGGCATGGACAAAGTACTTAGAAACTCGCTGCTAAATATTTACCATATGCATTAAGAGTGCTTTAACATTAGTATAGATGCTGAAATGAGATATTTGAGCTGCATTAAGGACATAGGAGTTGATACAATCACTTACTGTCATGCTCACGTTACAAATCAGATCATTGTAAAACACGGTCTTCTATAGATTGGAAGGAAGTATGTCACTTTTATATCACAGCAAATACTTTATGAAAGGGTTGATTTGTGTAGACAGACTGGATAAGCAGCAACATCTTTGTAGCTTCATAGATGATTTCTTTTCTTCTGTTTGAGAGGTGATATTCTGACATACCCTTGCACTCATAAATCCAGTGTTTATCTGCTCAACTTACTGAGGTCTCAGGGTTACAGAAATGAGAAACACAGCTCCTAAAAAGAGCTAGGTTCTGGATGTCATTGAGACAAGCTGTTGCATTGAAAATTGGTATGGGATATGATACAGTTAGTATCTGGAAAACAAATGCTGTATATAGTCACTTCCACTCCATCAGCAGTGAAAGGTAGTCAGCCTTCAGAAACACAGTGTTCACAAATGGGAAAGTCAATGTCTCCTGACCTGAAGGGCCTGAGATCTTAAGAATTTACAACATTTAATATATTCTGCATTTTTCCTGTAGACAGACTGAAAGAGATTTTAAAATATACTGATAAATCCGATAAATAATGACTATAAAACATAGGTAGGCATATGAATTTTAACAAATGATACTCATACAGAGAGAGAAATGTGTGATGAATACAGCTTTCCACGTCCACTATTGTAAACGTTCAAAGACAGAGGAGACATTTGGTCTGCCATAAAAGCCACTGTGGATGACAAAGTAGAAAACCCGTGAGCAATACAAAAATTCAAGGTACAGCTTCTGTATCCTTGATACTCACCTGAGATACAGTTTGAAATGCCCAGTTATTCTGCCCAGAATGGAGTCCAAAGTTTCGTCTCAAAGGCTAGTAAGTCAGAAGTCGTAAAATGTTCCTCTCCACTCACCCTTCCCTTTAGGAAGGAACAACCATCCTGAGTTGCATAGATGGATAATATGGATGGAAAAGATACTCCAGTCAACCTGGAGCTTAAGTCTGAAGGATATTGCTTTCACCACAGCTCTGATAGTGGATTTACAAAGGCAAGGAAACTCATTTAGCTCAACCTTCCTTAAATCCAAATCTTGTTATAACTCGGAATAAAAAAAATTAACATGATGGAAAGATTTGGTAAAGCGGCAGAGACTAAACAGGTGTTAATGATGTATTTTGGGGCTGGGTGAACAAGACCGCATAGCTTGGTAAGGCTCGTGATGTCCTTTGTCAGTACAGAGCCCAGGCTGATTATGGCAAGGGCATTTTCTGCTGGGCAGAAATGCAGTTTCTTACAGGTGCAATTTTTTACAGATGCAGTGCTCAATATGTGAATGAAACACTTTGCTGCTGATTTGTCCCATACTGGGGAAGCCTGTCCTGGAGAAACAGCTCTATCGATGGAGGGTGCTCATTGCCCTGCCTTACTTTCTGTTCCCTCAGACAACAGTCCACACTTCATGGCACTGAATCAAGCTATGAAGGTCAGTCATGTGGTGTATTGCTGATGGTAAATGTTAATTTTTGACAGATTTGTAGGACATATAGCTTGTCTGTATTCATCTCCTGATGTTCCTATTATCATTATTTATGCTATTATCATTATTTATCACTGGATCATGATAGCTTCTGAGTCCCAGTGGAGGCCCACTGTGCTAAGTACTATAGAAACACATGCCTGGCTTTGCTGTTTTGGCTTCTCTCCAGTAGATCGTGTATCTCCTGCCTTGCTATCCTGATTTTTTCCTGTTCAACAAAAGGGATATTTAGAACACTGGGGAGAGGCAGGTGGGGAGAATGATCACATAGTATATTTTGCTTGTTAATCTGTAAGTGTCCTTGCTCCACTCTCCATTGCACCGACAAAAAGACATGACTAGTTCCTTGCTGGATGTGCAGCTATCCCAGCATATTCTGTTAGTTGACACATACCTACTGATTTCAGTATGATCTGCAAAGCAGAGAGGTGCTGTGGCACTTTCAATTATACAGATGAAGCTCTGGTATCAGTGCAGGTTTGTCACTTGTTTGAAGCACATGCTGAATCTCTGTGATGTGAGCTTAATTAATTTAACCTACTCTTTCCTATCAAAGTCTGATGTAAAATACTCACAACTGGCCCACTCTTGGCTGATCTGGTCGAGAGAATATCCCCAGATGGCGATTTCTCTCATGTGCAAGATGGACTGTAGACTGTTTCCAGCTTTGTACGTTGTGAGGGCAGGGTCACAAGTTTCTGTGAAGTGGCAGAGGAAGACTCATCTCCGTCTCTGGTGATGAAGAGTGCAGCACCAGCATGATGGGCTGATATTTTTCTGATACCCAAGGGATCAGCCTTGCTTCTCTGGGACCATACTGAAGCCAAAGATGAGATAATCTGTATTTGGGGAGGAAAACCCATCATTTTTTAATGCAGCCTGTGATAGGAATTTTGCTACTCCTGCAGGAGAAGGGCTGGATGCTCCTGAGAATGGGATTCCTCTGCAAATTGCAGTCCAGAGCTATTTGAACAGACTTACGCACCTGTAGTGGTTCCCAGAGCCCATGCTGAGCGCTGATTCACTAGCAGTTTCCTACCACGTAGAGGACCTTGTAGCTTAGAGGCTACAGGGCAACGAGGTGAAGCCTGTAGTAATGCTCTCCGCAGCCACTTCTGAACGGAAAGAAAGAGGAACCCATACCTTCTCAGCCACACTTGCAGCGACCGAGTAAATCCCCTCTCTGAAAACACCTTGTGCGGACTAAGCGGGCAAAAGCCCCATGTAGCTGTTGAGCTGAAAGGCCCCCATAAACGCCTGCCACCTCTACCAAACTGGAACTTGCCTCTGCCCAATTACCTCGCATATCACCTTCGACAATGCGGTATTACCAGGCAGAGAAGGAACACTTTGCTCTAGCTCATTTGTCACAGGCCCAGCAAATGCACCAAGCTGCCCACCTGAGGTTAGCTCAGTCGTTAGCACTAATTCTCTCTCCCTGGGCCCCGGGGTGAGCAGCCCCGGCTATGCGGAGGTAGCTAGCCTGGGGTCAGGGCTTGGGTGGCTCATCTGCCTTCAACGTCACGTAGTGTGGAGGCACAGATGAAGAAGGGACATAGCAGTCAGGATGGAAATAATGGTTTTTTTTGTCACTACCTGTTGGGGGAGAACGTGTAAAATTCCTGGGAAGGAAGCAGAGGTGTTAGGGTTACCAGGCAACCAGAAGTAGGAAAAAATAATGTGAAAGGAGAGCGGGGAAGAAAGGATCCAATCAAGGACCTGCCTGGCCAATTAGATGCCTGAGACAGTGATGGAGTGAGATCATTAAGATTTCATAATAGGTGGGGAAATCTGTTTTAGGTAGGCAGAAGGTACAGAAAAAAAGGGTGTGTGACTAAATGGACAAAGCAGAGATGAAAATTCTTCACTGAAATGAAATAAACCCCTTTATTTTAAGCATTATAAGGCCTGGGGTTGTTCAAGCAGAGAGATTTTTAGAGGTTTCGTTCATGTTCTGCCACCAATGCTGCTTGTTGGATTTTGCAGCTCCCTCCAATCTTGAAAAAATGAAATTAAGTGTTTCTTTTTCACTTCCTGATCTGGTCAGCCTGTCCAGGTTTTGCATCCTCCCTCTGGGTAGCACGGGGCTCACTGCCAAACCAAAGCCCTGGTTTTTAATAGAAAATACGTTAAACCAGGAAAGCAAATACTGATTTCATTCATCAGACTAGAGAGACTCTTATTTTATTAAAACCTTCTTTCAGATCAGCCAAGTGCCTGACTAAGGGCATAAAAATCAACGACTTTGCAATTTGGCCATATTAGGGTTTATAACGCTCGGTAAAATGATGGCATCCAAAGCTTACCAAGAGGTATTCTACAAACGCTAAATCTGTAGTGCGGTCTGGAGATTGGGATTATTAGATTATTAGGCATGTGCAATACAGAGGATGCACGGGGAGGCGATTGCTTTGCTTTTCTTCCCTTCCCTCTCCTGGGCAAGCCTTGGCTGTAAGCGGTCGCTCACCGCCTGCTCGCTGGCAGCGAGCGGGGCCAGGGCTCTGCTCCAGAGCCCCGATCTTCCCTTTGGAAACTGGGTGGAAATAAAACCCCAATCCAGCAAACAAATGCAGACAAGCAGAGCCGTGCAGGATGGAGGCCGTGCCCCGGTGTTACCTGACAGCTCGGTCTGGGCATCGGTCTGCGTCTGACCCGTGCGGCTCTCGGGACACGGGGCAGCTTTTGCTTCTGCCACCCATCCCTTCTGGGTGATCCAACACCTGCAGATTGGACTTGTTGCATCCTTCTCCGTCGTGGGCTTTGGCGTTGATAATGCCAAGGCAGCCGCAGAGATGCTAAGATCAGAGATGCCTGCAGAAACACAAAAGCCAGCACCCGGAGCTTCAGTGTGGTTTTACTACGTGAGATGGCATAGCTGGTGCTTCTTTGCTTGGGAGCTCATTTCCCCTCCTGCCTGCAGCTGTTAGCAGCCATGTGGCATCCTGACATTTCGTCTTTATTAACTTCTTGACAGATCGCCTTTGGGGGTTTATTGGGAGATTAATTGTTTTCAGGAAGCTTTTAGACTGTTAGCAAAGTTTTCTCTTTTTTTTCCCCATCCCTTCGAACAGGTCACTCTGATAAAGCACTATGAGATGTATGAAAATGCTCTGAGGATGCCGGGAGCATCACTCTTCTCACTGTCCCCCAGCTCCTCTGCTCTTTGCAGCCCAGAGCGGAGAGCAACGAGGGGGGACCCAGTTTTGAAAAGGGCACCAGCTGCAGCCGTCGTTGCAGACACTTTAGTTAGATCTTCCCCGTGGCATTTTTCCAGGAGAAAAAAAGAGCACACAAGCCTGGCTATTTTTTGCTATAGTCAATGCATGTGATTAGCAGTATTTATAAAAACTGTGCAGAAAACAGCATCTCAGGAAAAGGAAAAGTGCAGGCAGATGCACTGAACGAAAGGAGAAATTAACAGACATTGAAGTCAGCAAAAATGCCTGATTAAGGATTTAAAAACCAGAATCTTGCAATTTGGCCATGCTATGGGTTTGTAAAGCACGATTCAACGATGGCTTTTGAGGCCTACTGCAAGCTATTCTGTAAATGACTGCCTGCGTAGTGCCATCTGAAGAGACTGGTAACCTTGTCACTGTTTTCAGGGTGGAAAGAAGGAAACTTCACCAGCAAAAATGTTAAAACAAGGAGGATGAACTCATAGTAGCCCACTCAAACCTTCCTTTTCCCCTCTTTAAAATTTTGTGATTTCAGTGTTTTCCTTGCATTGCCCATAATTTTCTATCACTGGTTGGTTCATTTTTTGATATCTTTCCCCAAACCAGAAGATAAGCATTTAAAAGAACATTTTCCCATTCCTATTTACTATAAAACCAGTAGCAAATTGCTCATTTCATAAGTAATTCAAGCCCAGCAATTTTGCATTAGCATAGGAATTTAAATCTCCTGTGCTTCGCTGCAGAACTAGACTTGCCCAGAACACGGACTGGGACTTGGAGCTTTTTACTATTAATCTGCAAGTTTGAACGCATGTTGGCAGACTCCAAAGCGCTGTGATGATCTTCTTGTTCAGCAGCCTCGAATATATTTTGGAAACTGCCCAGGGTATAATGATAAGGATGTGTAAACAATACTTTTCACCTGATGGCGTAGAGCTAGTTTATTTGTTCTGTCTCCGCGGACTGCTAGAGATGTGCACAGAGACGGTTTTCCTTCCATTTGTAGATGTAGTCCTCTCAATTTAGCTGTTTATTTGAGACTATAAAGGGAGTCCTTGGTAGTGTCCCCACTGTACCCATAACGTGATTGGAGTGCTCAGCGCTACCAATCCTGCATCCACTGGAGATAACGAACATTGTAATTAGGGGCAGTCTCTTTTGGTATATGTATGTTTAGTGCCTAGCAGAGGGGGGCATAGTAGGATGAGATTCCTTATTAGCTCTGATCAAAGAAATACATAAAAATAATTCCACTGGGGGGAGGGTGACACTAAATGACATCCAAACACCAGGGCATGAAAAGGTGCCAGTTTTTATCCAAGTATTTTATGCATTTTTAAAACACAGAAATGGAATGAATACGTCTGAATATTCATTGCTTACGGTGCCTTTCTTTGACATTAAAAGCAGCGTGCATAGATTCCTCATTTCACCTGGCAGCTTTCATTAGCTCTCCATCTGTAATCCACACCTCCTGCTAACAGGGACAGAACCGCAATGCTCATTAGGACTCTCCCTTTAGGGGAAGCCGAGTGAAAAAGCCCTAGACTTTTATGCTGCAGTAGAAGGTGAAAATATTACCAGATGAACAATTCTTTCCAGCAGTGCTTCGGCTAGTCTCACCATATAATTGAAGATTTATTGTAAGCCATCAAACCCCGTTATTTCCCATCCAGGAGTCTTTGCTTTTCAAAGCCCCTCACTCGTCCGAAGACATACTTGCTGAGGAGATGGAAAGATGGACAACATGAATAATTAAAATGGAGGTTGAGTTCCCATTTGCTACTGGAGAGAAATGCTTTGCACAAAAATAGAATGAGACAGAGCGTCAGAGATGCTCCAGAAGGGTGGCTGTTATGTCTGTCGGCATTTCTGCTCTCCGGAAGGATTGTTCATGACAGGGATATTTAAATATTGGGTTTAGAATGGCAACCTATCATAATTTTATTTGGAAACACTCTGCTGTGGATAACGCTAGAGATGTGTGTTTGGCAACGGTAGAAACTGCTAACAAGTAGCAGTTAACTAACGAATGGGGATCTGCAGCGTGCGCCTGTGAATTACCCGGTGGGAAAGTATGTCGTACAGAATATTATCTCAGTAGCATAGACAAGCACTCAGAAATGAGAAAATTGAAAAATTAAGGTTAGCTTTAATTTTTAACGTAGTTGTGCCATTAAAGACCATCAAGTGCCATGCTTTCATGGCTTTCTTCTGTATTCAGCATTAAGGGTGGACGGTGCTCACCTGCTCAGTACTTTGTCTTCTTCCACGCTGTTCAATCTCGTTTACTTATTTTTTGTGCATTAAGCAAACCCTGGTTTGAAGCAGGGATTATTAATTTCCTCATGATGCTAACCACCATCATTATATTTTTGCAGATGTTATTAAATTTATTTTCACAAACCACTCTGAGCTAAGGGACCTGTTATCACCCCTGGTTTAGAGATGCAGTCTTGAGGCACAGAGATCACAAAAATCTTTTTTTGGGTGCTTAATCTGGGAGGGATTTCAGAGAACTCGACTTCTCAGAGTGCGGAGAACACAGAGAATTATGAAACACACAAAGCATGACCACCATAACTTCATTTGCGGCGAGGGCTCAGCACATCTATAGATCAGATCCCTGGTGTCAGTCTCCAACAAATGAGGGACTGAAATTAGTGGACAACTGTGAAGCGTTGGTTGAAAAAGCTTCATTAATATAACGTATGCCTATATCACCGGCAAGAAGAGTCCAGTTCTCCAAAGCAGCATTCTTCTGCCTTAACTATTTGATCTTGTCACTTTCTGTAACCTTCACTTGATACCTTGACATCTTTCAACGGCTGAAACACGTAAAGCAAGTGTTCTGCAGGCAGCTCTCCTTCACAGAAAACAAACCCAGTATGCCTGCGAGTCACATAGCAACTCTAACATATTGAATGAGACAGGAATCCTGGGGAAAAAAAAAAGAGAAGAGTATGTGGTTAGGCAATTAAAGTCCATCTCGTAATGCATCGGTACAAGAGGACTGAATAAAGAGCAAATAAGCAGCATCAGCTGTGGTTTGTCCTAACTTTCTGATTGCTCTTGTACAATAATAATGATATCCCTTTCCTGTACTTTATACACCCTACACACGTCTCTCTAACAGAAGGGGAAGAAATTCCATCACCAGTTACCGCTCCGACATGCCGTCAGGGAGGTGATAACCCCCAGGCTCCCCTCACAGACCCTGGGCTCCACCGAGGGGACGGCTGATCTCCGCAGCCCTCCAGAAGGGCTGGGGCGAGACGGGTGCGTGGAGCCACGCTAGCGGGCCGTGGGGGTGTTGGGCGCTCTGTACAGCAGAGGGGTAGATTGTGGTTGTCAGTCCAGATAAAAAGCTTGTTAATCTTCAGTGTGTGTACATTCTTCCACCCACTGAATGGTGTTCTTCACCCTGTAAATAACCGGCGATATCACTTCAGAGTCAAAATGCCAAGGACCAAACCTCAGGGCAGGAACTGTGCAGTGTTCTGATGGTGTGATCTCAAACATCCCCCACGTATTATTCCCACATGTAATCAGGGCCACCCCACCCAGCTGGACCAGGGTGCTCTGATGCTCCGCAGGAACCCGTGGCCCACAGCTCTTTCGCTTTGAGAGTGACTGGCAACTACCAGAGGGCCAAGATGAGGCGAAAATGATTGCAAAACGCCTGTGTCTCTGTTTTTGAACAAACAGCTCAGCATTACCATTAAAAATACATTTAGTTTTCGTCATTAATGCCGTCATTCTGGTTATGCATCACTCATGGGTAACGAGCAGGTCACCTCGCGGTTGTGGTGGGAGGCTGGGGCAGCACAACCCTGCGATTCACGCTTGTGTTTCCCT
>NW_009191457.1:0-1603 GCF_000690835.1 Fulmarus glacialis | reverse complement strand
AGGGAAACCTGGGGCGGCTGCTGGGGGCCGGGGAGCCGCCAGCTCCGGCCTCGCCCGCCCCGCTTCGGGGTCTCGCGTCCCGGGCGGGGAGGCAGAAACGGGCATTTGCGATACGTCTGGGGGAGAAAAAAAAAAGAAATATCCGGCTGGACAGGGTATTCTCCCGTCTTTCCGTTGCTGTTTTCCGGCACAAATTCCCCCCGCTGAAAAAAACAAAAAAAAACCCCCAAATTAGAGAGAATCATATTTAGAAACGCGATAAGGTCCTTAGACATAAATATGTTTGGAATAGTTTTTTTCTGATTTTGCTCTGCGAAAATCAGAAAACGAAGGACATGAAATGGGAATGAGAGAAAGGAAAGGGAAGGGGGAAAGGAAAAGGGAAAAGAAGAGAAGAAAAGAGAAGAGAGAAAAGAAAAGGAAAAGAAGAGAAAAGGAAAAGAAAAGGAAAAGAAAAGAAAAGAAAAGAAAAGAAAAGAAAAGAAAAGAAAAGAAAAGAAAAAAGAAAAGAAAAAGAAAGAAAAGAAAATAGAAAAGAATAGAAAAGAAAAGAAAAGAAAAGAAGAAAAGAAGAAAAGAAAAGACGAGACTCTGTAACCCTCCTCTCTTCTCTTTGTACCTAGAGATTTCTGAGCCAAGCACCTAAGACTGGCACCTCGCTGTAAATGCTGGGTTGCGGTTTGTGTCCTGCATGAGGAATAAATACTCAGGGGCAGCAGCGTCCTAATATGATGTCCTTTGGCCCTGGAGTGCCGGACCAGAGGCGGTCCCGACCTGTAAAAAGTATCTCTTTTCCAAGCGAGTCCCTTTTCCCGACCACCTCGCACCACCCAATTGCCTTCGCCCTGTGCCAGGATGTGTACTGAAAGAAGATGGGGAAAGATTTAATTTTCCTTTGGGAGATGCAATTACAGCAGAAATACTGCAGGAGAGGCACACTCTCAGACTCTGGCTTCTCAGTATCTCATTATTTATTACAAATGTAGCAAACACTGGGAGTCTACAACCAGCTTAGAGGGCTGGTAAATTAGAGACTGTAGGACTACTTTAAAAAAAAAAAAAAAAAAAAAGAAAAGAAAATCAAAATCCAAATTTGCAGGCGCCTGCCTTGAGGCAAGGGGGAAATAGGAGGCAGAGGGCAGATTCGGGGTGATTTTCGATAACCCAGACGCAGGGAATAAAGGTCCTCCCGTTCCCCCCCGGGTGGGGCAGTGGGATGGGTCCTGCCCCAGCGGCAAACCCCGGTCCAGTCCCCGTGAAGAAGGGAATTAAAAGAAAAAGGAAAAACCTGTGGGAAGAGCTGGAAATTATCCTGGGGAAGGAGAAACTCTTCGCTGCCCATAGACCCCTGGCCAGGGATGAGGAATCCCTCCCACCGCCCGCCGCGCCGCGGGCCGGTGCGGGGCGCCCAGGAGGGGAAGATGCTCCTTCCTCCTTCTCCTTATCCTCATCTGCCTTCCTGTCCTCCTCCTCCTCCTCCTCTTCCTCCTTTCCTGTCCCTGCAGTCAAGACCCGCTGCCGCTCCGGGGATCCCTCCCGAGGGTTTCTAACGCCGCACCGGGACCCTCCGTGTTAAAGCCTCCCGAGTGGGAAAAGGGATGCC
>NW_009191456.1:0-5543 GCF_000690835.1 Fulmarus glacialis | reverse complement strand
GGCAGGGCTGCTCTCCTATATATTCCATATATAGGAACCTGCTCAATGCAGAAACGCAGGACAGTTGAGCAAGCAGGCTTTCATAGGAATATATTCCCTCCTACACTTGATTTAGGACCCACTTCAAAGCACACACCTCCCAAGTTCTTTGGGGTTTA
Organism: Fulmarus glacialis; assembly: GCF_000690835.1. Taxonomy (NCBI): domain Eukaryota; kingdom Metazoa; phylum Chordata; class Aves; order Procellariiformes; family Procellariidae; genus Fulmarus; species Fulmarus glacialis. The sequence goes on along the minus strand of NW_009191456.1, from coordinate 5,385 downwards.
AACCCCCTCATACACACCAGCTCCAAAACCCATACTGTCACTGCATAGAAACTGAGGACATTACAGTAATTTCACACTCATTTCCTCACCAACGTCTCCACAGTTCCAGACCGAAGAAAGCAGTCCTATTCTTGTTTCTGTATTTAGGCTTGGTACTTACAGAGCTTGGCCAAGGCGATGAGAGAGGTGTTGACAGCCAGAGAGAGCTCAATGGGAAGTTCAGGTGGAACGACCGAAGTCAGTATTAAAGTACACTCCAGGAAGAGCTTGTAACGGTTCCTGCTAGGATCCTTGGTGCCTACAGAATGAGACGGGAGACCTGTATACCTCCTCACCCTCAGACTGCGTGCCCACAGAACTAAGACGAGTACCGCAAAGAAGCACACCTACCTAGGAAGGGCTGTGGGAGGGCAAGAAAAGCATCCAGAATGCAGTGTGGGCCCCTACACTGAAACACGGGCGCAGCCCAACCCAGCTATTGTAACTCTCAGAAATTACGTCAACTGTCCTTCCCATAAGCTTTGGTACAAGTCCTGTGTAGAGACCTGGAAGAGGCAAGAAGAAATCTCACCTTCAATCCAGACGTATGCTGCAGCAGCAATGGCAAAGACCAGCAGGAACAGGATGAAAATGAAGGTCTCTAAGTTATTGGCTGTCACTCTCTTCACCCCAAAGAGGATTGTACGTAGCAATTTCCCCTGAGAAGAACAGCCTTCAGTGCAAGAAGCTATCTCTGCCGCATGCAGTAGTTTGTTAAAAAGATGTATGAGACCCAATTTTAAAATTACACTCTGGTGGTTTGGTGCCAGAGCCTGAAACTTATTCCCATTTCGGTAATTAATCTGTTAAAAAAACCCAAACTTGTTGCTAAGTCACTTAAGTTGATGATTTCTTTGAAGCAGTCTTCAATTTTCAATTGAAAAAGCTCACGCTCACATCTCTAGTCTCCACAAGCACACTCAATTGCCTTTTTCCAATAATTATCATTACAGAAACAGGGATAACCAGGAGCTGCAGTATATACATAGTGCGGCCAGTCACAACAGGAACCCTGAACCCTGACTCCCAGGCTTCTGCATCAAACATCAGACTCCTTATCTGTCACACAGAGAACAGACCAACCTTATTTAATCCTCTTCCAAACAAACAAGTAATTTTAATGCCCTGATTTATATTTTCCCACTGCGGTACTTCATAAGGATTTCCTGACAGCGAAGCACTGAACGACACAACCAGCATCATCGACAAGACAGAGGTGAGAAGGCACGTTCGCGTCTTACCTGAGACGTGTTGAAGCCGGTCCTCAGAGCATACGCCACACACCCATTATCGACAGCTGGAACAGGAGCAGGAACGAAGTGTGAAACTTTTATAGGCTTATCACAGACAGAATACACTTGAAGCTACACCCTCCTCTCACTTACAAGGGGACATAGTCAACTTTAATAAAACATCACAGCGGTCTAATAATCAAAGTAAACCATTAACGACAGGGCCAAGGAGACTGACTCAATGACACCCTCCAAAAGTTGTATCAAGCCATTTAAAATAAATCTGTGAGCGCACGACACGCCCTCTCAGAGGGAATTTGTGCAGGTACATACGTTTCAGTCCTGTGCTGGCTTTCTGGGGCGGGATGTGCTGCACCACTTTTGTTCCCCCAAAAATGATGTGTAGGCGGGAATCTGTCTGCATGTCCAGGACGTGCTCTGGGCTGAGATCCTCCACAGGCTCCTGCAGGACCATGTTCAGGCCTCAGATTCACGGCTATCAACAAGTAAACTTCAAGTATTCCTTTCTGTTCTTATCCCACAAGATGTTCTCAGCTTCAGCCGAATGTGGCCTGAACTGAACCTAGGCCTTAACATGCCATTCAGCTCCCGATCGGTCTGGGTTCAGAGCCTGGCATCTGTGGAAATTCTGGTTTTGGGGGACTAGTTCACCCTTGGAACACTGAATTCAGCAAGGGAGGCTCTGCAAGCGTTACTTTATCATTTTTAAGTCACCCACTGGCGCAAAAAGAAGGAAGATTTGGGGTTTTGAAGTGCTTTACACTTGTTCCTCCTCCCACCTCTACCCAGCCAAAGGAATCCAGACTGGGGAATGTGTAGGAGGGCGATGCCATGCCCACACGACGCAGTTCAGACCCAAAGGCTGCAGACACTGCCAGACAAAACAGACATTTCTGTTTCTCATTTACCAGAGACCATCAATCACTGACAGGGAGCCGATAACAAACAGACCAGGTTGCTTGGGCCGGCATTCACACAAAGAGATTAATTTGCACTCGCAAATGCAGTGGCTTGAATATTTTTCCTGTTCCAGGTTGCAACAAAGGGACAGCAGAGAGGACATTTCACAGACCTTCATCTGTGGCACAGACTCTCCCGTCAGCATAGCTTCATCTACAATACACCTTCCACGTAACAGCAGCACATCACACGGCACTAGGTTTTCATGAGGAGATCGGCCTGCAATTAATACATTAAAACTGAGAAGAAGCTCAAAGGCAGAAGTGACTACTGTTTGGCTACTTGTCCGGCAGGGCACAGCTCTCCTTCAGTTTAGCTGAGATAGAGGAGATTCCTAAAGTTTCAAACCTCCCAGGGGCTGCCAAGTCTACCACAGCATGTACCCACTCAGCATTGCTGACAACCAAAAGGGTTTGAAGGTTATTAGGTCTCTATTAAGACCAGGAAAGTCTTAAAATCAAGTCACTTAGTTCTCATTGCTGTTCAGGCTTCAAAGACTGGCACCACATCCTGGGGTAATACAACCTTAAAAGGGAGAGCAGGGTTAAGAGAGAGATCTAAGGAAGGGAACTCTCCATCTTCACAATCCTAAGCTGAAGAATCTGAGGCTGATTTATCTAGGTATTTACCTTTCTTTAAGAAAGAGATCCAGCCCAAGGATTAATCTCTTGGGCCCTTGAACTGTGACACCTACGAATCAAAGTCCTCAAAAGCACCCGACCAAGACGGTTAGATTTTTATGCCTAATTCAATTTCCTGCACAACTTAACGCACTGGAAAGAATCTGATTTTAAACAAGCTTTTGATTACAACCATTATGCAAGTATTACCAATGGAAACGATATCCCCTGGAATAATCTCGTCACTGGAAATGGGGCGCCACTTGCGGTTTCTGTAAACCTGTAGGAAAAAAAAAAGCACTTTCAGAAGCCCTGCATGCATCAGAAAAGGATCAGAGGAAAAGGATGGGAAAAAGGAACAGCAAACCAGCTAAAAGACAGCTACATCAAAAAATTCATGCACAATCCTCTCTGACTCCGATTACCTGGATCATGTATGGCTTGTTGCCCATTTTTCGAATCTCTGACATGTTCCTCATTTGCTGCTGGACCAGAGAAGCTTCGAATGCAACCAACATGGAGAGGGTGAAAACACTGTAATACCAGTATTCATCCAGGCACCACAAACCCACGCAGAACACCTGGGGGGAGAACGCGACACGGAAGTTATTCTCATCTCCCTCACAAAACAAGTGTCTTCAATTTCTAGGAATTTTTTTTCTAAGCTAACTTGGTACACATTTAATTGTAGGAAGCCAGAAAAACAGAAAATCACAGTAACTCATTAGGGAGAAACCGGGTCACTCCCAGAAGTAAAATCAATATTACAGTGCAAGAATAGCATCTACTCCCGATTTTAGAAGGCTGCCAGCTGATCTGTGGCTCTCAAGCCAGGATTGTAAGGAATTCTCTCATTTTTTAGCAGTGAGAAGTATCTACAGCTCTTTTTGTTTGTTCATTTTACCTGAAAGACGAAGAATGGAGCTGTAGCTCTTTCTTTAAAGAGCTCCAAGAATTCTGGCACCACCATCTCAGCCCTGGGAAAGAATTGAATCCGTATTAACCTAAACGTTCCAGATGCTCAGCAAAAGCCCAACCCAAAAGCCACCTGCAGCCTCTGGTGTCAGACCAGGCTGTACTCCAGAATGTCCACAATCTCCCTATTTCCAATTACTTTGATTCAGTGAATTTGTTATAGGCAATTAATTTCCATCTATAGCCCACCCTGGAGAAAAGCCCTTGGTCCGATACCGTTCCCCGTCCTTAATGGAATTTGAAGCAAGTGCCGGGAGTAATTGAAGTTTAAAAAACAGGACTAGAACCGTGGTTCAACACCATTGTTCCTGACACACTGGCATACTTCCGCAGAGAGAGATCCACGCCTGGAAAACTTACTTGTTTGTACCGTATTTCTTCTCAGCTGCTCGGATATCTTTGTCCTCCTGATAGCCTCGGGCATTCTGGTAGTAACAAAGGGGATGTTCCACAGGGAAAGCTACAGGAAGAAACTGTTTCTTGCCGTCTATCTCATACGAGTATTTGATTTTCTGAAATTCAAAGGAAAGAGCCTCCTGCCCATCCTCACCCTGCAGAGAGGGGGAAAAAAACCCAAGCAGTTGAACACACACCAAAGGCTTCACTCCACACCTAATCTGGCCTGAAGAAGGAAAGAAATCCCAATCCCTTAGATCTTCAGTTATTGCATGATACACGCACCAGGAAACACCATGCAATCCTTAACATCCCCAGTTTTGACTGACCACAGCTGGTTTTTCCCTAACTACTTAAGTTAAAAGCTAATAAACTGCAGGCTGACGGCATGACGTAGCAGTTCCCTGGTGCGTGACAAATGTCAGTTCTGCTCCCGACAGCCGTACCCTTACCTGGTCTCTGTGGAGCGGCACTAGTTCTACTGATCCGTTATTTGGGGTTGGCACAACTTTAGCCAAGGTGGCTTTCTTAGGACAAGGTTCCTGAAACACAAACAAGACACACTTCGTAAAGTGGATCACAGACCCTGAATTTCAACGAGTCGGGGGGAATCCTTGCCGGATCGCATTAAGACACGCGGGGAAAAGAGCTCTTTGCAGCCAGGTGCTTTTGCAGAGCCGTTGTTAGAATCAAAGACATTCCGATTATCACAATCCATCCCCAAAACCGAACCCTACCCCTAAAAGAAGTATATTCAGTACTTCCCTTATAGTTAAGACATAAATAGCTGCCAGGAAGTCATGGTTACACCCTCGACTGCAAAAATGGCAACCAGCTGTTCCATCGTCAAAAGACGGAACGATCGACACTAGCAAAGGCAGCCAGCCCCTGCCCTGAACACTCAACTCACCCCAGGCTGCCTTCGCTGGACTCCCCGTTTTTTTTTGGAGTGGGCCCTGCTGACCCTCTCCTCCCCCCCCGCCAGCACACAGCCACGCTGCCCAAGCCCAGGTAAAGGCAGAAGCGTTTCCGTGCAAAGCGTCTCCTCACGCCCATCACCCTCTCCCTCATCGCGCCTGCAAAGCTTCCCTGTGTGGCTGATGCGGCTCTGCCACGTTGCAAGAAACACCCCCTCCCTCCCA
>NW_009191455.1:1919-3122 GCF_000690835.1 Fulmarus glacialis | reverse complement strand
AATTCGGTCCTATTTTGCAATACGTCACGGCAGCGCGGCTCGGAGCAGAGGAGGCACGAGGCTGCGGTGTCCATCTCACGCAGCCGTGCAGCAACAGCTTCCCGGGACAGAAAACGAAGGACGGTCGCAAACAAAGGTGCCGGGGAGGAAGGAAAAATTTTTGGTCTTTATTTGATCAGAGATGCTACTGAAAACAAACCATTTTCCAGGAGACTGGTCCCGAGAGGGTACACAGTGCCTGGCTCCGCTCGGTTCCGCGCCGGACCAGCCTCCGCAAACAGGAAGATGAGCTGGAGGCAGCCGGGCTGGGGAGGCTGTCAGGGTCCAGGCTTACCAGGGAGGCTCTTTAGGAAGGAAGCATTGTTTATACCTTTTTATTTTTAATTTATGTATATTTGGATCCAGCCCTTTCCATGAGGTATGGCAGAAACCAAGGCCTCTTTTGTTCTACAATTAACTCAAAGATGTTCTTTGGTTCCTTAGGAAAAAAAATGGGATTTATTTTTCTTTACTGTCTATTTGCAGCAAAACACACACAGATCTCTCACTGGAGTAGAAAACTCAGCTTTTCTAATGACACTCATTGCCCAGATTGCTGCCCTGATTTTTGGAGAATAAATGGTTCTTAAACACTTGCCCCAATACAGTGGAAGGGAATTTAAACTGAGTGTATTGCTGGCTAAATAATAAGGCAACATTTGTTACTGGCCTGAGAATAAGATTTAGTACTTATTTTGTGCAGCTTTACAGCACCTCAGCGCCCCAGAAGAAGCTGCAAGGTGATGGGATGTATGTACGGGAGATTGGATGGCACAACCATTACAATTTTTTTCTGAGTAAGAAATATGGGAAATGCATGTCGGCAAGCACGGTGAGATAAAGCGTTAGTGTTTCCATCTCCTCAGCTCCTCGCCGTTTCTGCTCTGCTTCAAACACATGGGGCGGGGGGGATGATACTGCTGAGTTGGGCTTTGCTCATTTGTCAGACGGGAAATGCAAATCGCGCTCGCTCAAGGTTTCCGCGCGGGGATGGAGCGGGGGGAGCCCACGAGCCTGCCGGGACCGTGCCAGCAGGAGTGGGACCCGTGTGAGCAGGGCACAGGGAGGGCACCCGAGCTAAGAGCTGGGTTGGACACAGATATACAGGGGCAGATTTATGTATGTATAAAACTGCCGTTATTAGGCGGCAGGATGGAGTCCAGG
>NW_009191455.1:695-1888 GCF_000690835.1 Fulmarus glacialis | reverse complement strand
CTGCCGCAGCGCTCGGGCTGGCCCTCCACCCAAAACTCAGTGCTCGGCTGAGCGGGGAGAAGAGCGGCGCCCGGAGCAGGCAGACCCATTGCCAAGCGCTGCCCCTGTATGAAGCTGTTTGCTGCGCACCGGCGAGTGTTTGATTTCCTTATCTCATGGAAGTTTAATTTGCGGAGGAAATCCTGTCCCCCCTTGCCTGCCTGGCATCGCCGTGGCCTCATGCCGTGCTCCGCAGTCATTAAGGCAGGAAGGATCTTCAGGGCAGCCCCGTTACCGCCGGCCTGACGAGCACGCGGCCAAGGGTCTGTGGCAGATAACGCCGCGCGAGGATAAATCGCAGCATTTCAGGTTCCTTGGTTACCCAAGGCAAACATTGTAATCGGCTCTCAAAATAGCAAGGCCACTGACAAATGGGCAATTTATGGCCACCTTGAGCTGCAGCCTGAAAGGCTCTTTGCCATCCCGGGGAGCAGAGGCTCAGAGATGTCATTCGGGGGCCTTTGCTGGAAACGAACCCGCTCCGGACCCAGCTTTGTAAGGCCGGGGAGCTCGCTGCCCTGCCCGTGGGTCCAGCCCGGCCGTGCTGTGGCACATCTTTGAGGGAGTGGGTCAGTCTTTGTGTTTTAAAGGGTGGAGAAGCCACAGCTCTCACGAGCATCACCCAGGAGCTGCTGGGCCGCCCTGTCAAAGGGCCGCATCTTGCTTTTGCTGTGAGTCCTTCTGGCTCCAGCTCCCATGTGCCGTGTGATGTTCCAAAACCATCCAAAACCGCCTTGTCCGCGCGGTGCCATTTTCCCGGTTGGATTTTTTGAAGCTCCAATCAGCTCATTTTTAACGCCCCTTAGAGCAGTTCTAGTCTTTTCGAGTCTCAACCCAAAAGAAGATTTTCAGGGCAGATGGAAGTCTGCTGGCTCTTCTCTCCCATGTTTTCACACCCAGTTTGAAGTGTGGACCAGGACCGAGCACTGTGGTCAGTGCTGGGCTCCAGTGGCCCTCGCAGACCCGCAGCCAGCTCCCGATTCCTGCCCACCAGGAAGGAAAAATCAGCACCGGCCGCGTGCATTACTGTGCAAGGTGGATCGGTTAGCACCAGGCAAGCAGCTGTGGGCATTGCAAGGAGGAGGTGATCCCAGTGTCTGCAAGCAGAGCCCACCTCGGCCCCTCTCTTTGCTCAGGACGGGGGGCTGGACGGC
>NW_009191455.1:0-633 GCF_000690835.1 Fulmarus glacialis | reverse complement strand
CGGACCAGCCACTGCTCCACAAGACATGGGAGAGATGAGTCTGAGGGAGCTGCACTCGCCTTGCTTCGGGGTCATGAAGTTTGCTGCTGGCACCCCTCGCTCGCTCACGGCCCAAGAAAAACGTCCCTCCCAGCCCTCCTGTCAGAGCACGGCTCTGCATCGCCGTCCCGCCATGCTGCCTTTGGGAAGGAGCACTGGACCCGCTCCATCCCTGTGTGCCAGCTCTCCGAGGCAGCTCTACCTGCCGTGGGCTTGCCCGTGGCCCCGCGAGCGGGAAGCTCCTCTCCTCCTCCTCCTCGCTGGCACAGAGGCTGTGAGGTCGGGACCACAGGATGCGTCGCCAGTACTGGGGGAGCATTGGCTGGGTTTGGAGGAGAAACAGCTCCAAATCAGAGGCTCCGGGCCCAAACCCTCCCGTTGTCCTCCGTAACTGATGTCCTTGCCACCAGCAGTGCTTAGCCAAAAGCACCACAGATTTACAGGGTGACGGTGGTGGGCAGGCAGCACGGCGGCTTGCTCTGTAGGGATCTGCAGGTCACAGTACAAGTCACCATGCACAGAGGAGACGTGGTGAAGAACCACACCGAGGACATTTCTTAGCAATTGCAAGATATTAGTCATTCTCATTCTGTG
>NW_009191454.1:0-7533 GCF_000690835.1 Fulmarus glacialis | reverse complement strand
CTAAATGATTCTATGATTCTGTGATTTTTTTGCTGCATGGAATTTTTGTGCAGGTAGCATAGCTTCCAGGTCCTGGTAGACTTGCTTTTTACTGTGTACAGGAAAGCTCCAAAGAGACAAACAGTGGAAACCCTATTATCTTATTCTAGAGAACTTGCTTCACATTTTAGAGACACTTTGTTCCCAGAAACTCTTTTCCATAGCCTAATATATCTTCATTCTGATATAGAGAAATAAGACTGTGTGTAGAAGTTTTCTGTTTACTTCAGGCCCTTTCCCTTTGCAGATTAGACATCACTCTAATCTTCAGACCTGCAATTTGGGCGACAGGAGATGAGTGCCATTCAACAAGCTTTCCTTGATGGCAGCTCTTCTTGTCCCTTAGCGAGGAGGGTGTATTATGTTTGACATTATGAAGTTTACGTAGAACTATACTGATCTAAATGTGCTTTTTAACTTCCTGTGTGTAAACACTAGGACCACTTTGTGCGTACTCCATCTTGGGCTGGAGACTAAGCCATCTAACTTTTCAGTATGTATGTTAATCCATTCATCAGTAACAGCTGACTGTATACCTAGCATGAATTATTTGTTGTAAACATGATTTTCTGTTGCTCGTGCAGTTGGTTTTACTGGTCTGCTAAAAGGTATAAACTATCCACACAGATGTTTTTCAGCCTGGGCTGTTTCTGTGGCATCTAATGAAAAGTACAATATGCACACCAACAAAATGTTGTGGCATTCTTACCGTGCAAACCTGGGGAAGAATTCCTACTTTAAGAGCTTGTTGAGACATACAAACATTTCTGTGAAATGTATCTTTTCTTAAAGAAAAGTAATGCGCTCCAGTTTTAGGTTAGTCTTACTGTTTCTTATGGACATTTAGAAATACATAATTTCAGCAGTAGAATGCAGTGCCTAAGCTGACAAATCAGGCCTTTTTTATCATTTTACAGGACAAAGCATTTGGCAAAGTGAGAACAGTTTAGGTACACGAGTGTCTTTCTGAGACTTAAAAGTGAAGCACTGTAAGGTGTCTGCATTTTTGATAACGGACTGCAGAACTGTTCTGAATTCCAGCTAAAGGCCTAAGGAAATCCTTAAAAAGAGGTCAAAGGGCATTTGGCAGGTCATGGAAAAAATCTTACTGCATGTCAGTTCTCCCAGTTTGGGCAGACTGTCACAGAACCATGTCATCATGTGTCATCCGTTAGTCGAGTTAGATAAATTCTCAGCTGCTTTTTTAGCTCATACTCTTTTATTGATCTCAGAGGGACTTTTGCCCAAGAAAGAAGTGAATAGTGCTTCAGGGTTCAACGCTGGATTTTTATGTTCCTGGTCTTGACCATGTATGTGACCAGATTTCTGAGTGAAAGGCAGAGCAAAATGAAGATGTTGCTACGTGAAAAGCAGAGGAAGGAATTTCTGGTTTAAAAATCCAAATTAAGGTATCAGCAGGAGATTTGCAGTCTGTTTAGAATATTTCTAATTTGTACAAGCCCATGTGGACCTATTCCTTTCTCATTTAATGGCACACCCAGAACTTCCATTGGCTTCAGTGCAATTATTCTTACAGCTCCGGGAACTTTCCCAATAATCCTGCACTGAAGACCATTTAGCTAAGTGGGAGAGCTTCCAGTAACATCTGTATGCCCTGGTCTGGGCTGTATATGCAGGTACTTCTGAGCTAAGTAGTACTGAAGATAGTTTATGTTCTTGTTTAAAGGATATAAAACAAATTAAATTCTCTGATCAATAGTACTTTTTCAATGTCAAAAGTAGTAACAACAGGAAAAGCTACCAATAAGAATTATAAAAATTGTATGATGGATACTGCAATTTGCAATATGTAACGGCTCAGAAAGATGATTTGTTTCTTCTGGAATTTGAGAATGTCACTGATTTTGGGACGTCTCGGTTCTACTGGGAACTGTATTTTTAAATATTGAAATATTTACATTACATGTGCATTTTATGTTATATATTTGTTATATTTTTAGAGCAGTGACAATAACATAAACACTGGTATTAGTATTTTGAATTTTGGTAGGTTTCTTTACATAAAAAAATTCTAACGGAACTTACAAACTTACATCTTTCTCTTGTGAATACTTACCAATGCTTACTATTTAAGTATGTCACTAGTCCTTTAGGACTAAAAATTCAGGAGAAGAGCTAACCAGATGTAAGCTGAGTATATGAGTGCATGTTTTCATAATCAGGGTTTTAAATTTTTAAAGAAACTGCACAGGAATTTTATCATGTACTTCAAAAAAACAGGACTACTTTTGGAACAAGAAACAGGAACATTATTCACTAACCTAAAGTAGAGAGGGAGAAAACCTAGACTGTTGAAATTGCAAAATGGACTGAAATAAGAAAATTGTATTTACCCAGTTTGGAATCTGGCAAGTGCACCTGAAATACTACTTTTTCTTTCTTTCTTATTCATGAAGAGTTGAAGGATTTGAGTTAGGTCTATAGTCAAAATAAATATGATACCTCACTTAAGAAGAACTTACCTCATTTATTTAAGAATTCATATAAGGCATTTGACAGGGTTGAGTGGTATTTTATTTGGTTAAATTAGGTTTTGCGGTTTGTAAAGTTTAAACTTGGTCCCCTTTTGAGAATGATTTAAGACAGGAATGCTATGATCATCTAGTTATATGACGCTGAAGCAGGTGCAGGGTATGGAAAAACGTTCTTTTCTCCTCCTGTCTGTTCTCTGAAGAACTATTTAATTCTTCTTGCAGGAATCTGTTAAAAGCTTTTCCTAAGGTTTCCCTGTAGGCAGACAATTCGCTGCAGAACCCCACAGGCAGTGCCTTTGGATGCACTGGGAGTAACTTGTGCACAGGCTCTTTCTGCTTCTCCAGGTGGAATGAGAAAAACAGGAAAGTATGCTTAGGGATCCTCTCCGTACCTTTCTTCCGAGTATAGCACAGATTGGACTGATTGAAGAGTAGCATCACGATCCATTTCTGCAAAGGGGGATAACATTACTTTCTGTTGTATTTAAAACAATGAATGGAATTGAGTTGCTTTCCCTCCTATATGAGCATCTGTCAGTTATTCCGGATTTGTTTTTTGAATATCCAAACAAGTGATAAGCGAAAGCGAAACCATCTTGAAAATGGTTTAATTTATAATAGTTTCTGCTTCTGAATCAAGGCAACTTGAGTTTATTAGGCTAGATATCCTGTTGTTGGGGAAATAAGCTGTGCTCCATTCCTTGCTTCTTTGTTTGTCTTCACGATAGGGGTCCCCAGCTTTGAAATTTTTTAAACTCAGGATCATATTCTCTTCTTAGTGCAGATTTCTTCACAACACTTCTGCTAATACTAATGGGATTCATACATAAATCCCTTTTGTAGACATAGAGGAAGGGATCCCAAATGTTTTATTCTTCCCATCTGTACATTGGGAATGCCATCAGATGAGAAGGAAGAAAAGTGTATCAGTTTACAGCAGAAAAGTATTAGAGGAATTCTCCCAACACACACCTCCCCTGCAGCAAAACAGAAGCATGTGCGTACAGGAAAAGTCTGTCGAGTTTGGTGTGAGCTGGGATTTAAGCTTCCTCCAAGCTCTGAAGTGCTGGAATCCAGCTTTTGGGTCCAACCCATCACTACTTTGTGAGCTGACCGGGTCAAAGTTGCAGCTAAGGGTAAAAATCCTTCCTGCTTAATCTTGGAAAACTGAAAGTCAGAATTTCAGATTTTTCTCTAAAATAACTGAAGAGAAATGGGCCGTTCCAGAGCATGATTTATTCTCCTCCTTTGATAGACCTGTTATGATGGGACAAATTTTTCTTTACAGGTTCCTGTCTCTATTCGCTGGTTAGCAAGGGTACCTGGCTAAATGCAGACTTTACAGATAGCTAAAATAAGTGAGTTGAATTCTACCCAACGTTGCCACACTTAGATGTGTTCAGAAAAATTATAGCAGGTCGTCTTCATTTCTATTTTGAGCTTTCCTGTTGGGTTTTCCATAGGCTGACATTGATCAACTGAAATGGGCCTTTGACTCAGACAGTGATTGGGCTCGCAGATAGCACAGTTTTGAATATAGGGAAATCCTCCATATTTCCATAATGGTTTACTTTTTTTGTCACCTTTTATTCCCAAAATATCTCAGAAATATCTCTGGTATCTCAGAAAACGTTTAAGCAAAAGATACCAGGCTGCAGTAATATATATGCATGTCACCGTTAGATATTGCAATACCAATCTGGTCCTGCTATTGGGGAAGTTAGTCCAGGAGAGGTTAGAAAACTGGGCACTACCTGCACAGTTCAGCGCAGTGTGGAGAACCCAAGTTAGTGGTGAACAAACCACCTTGAGAAATGAGAAGCGGCATGGGTATGACAGCATGGCACTCTACCCAAGCTAATAAGCACTGCCTCTTCAAAGTATTTATTTGTTCAGGTGCACCATGATGCTCTTCTGCTTTTCAGATCTAGGTTTGATCATCTATATTGTGCTGTGCTCAGCTGGTTGGTTATACAACCCTTTTCTGATTGACATTGGGGCTACCTGAGGAAACGAGAAATAGCATTGCATCGAAGAAACAGTTCAGTTAGGTGTTTGTAGTTCACAAAGCAGTTTTTCAATATGACAGTGCAATATATTTACAGTTGTGCTTGCGTTTTGTTACCACTTAGGGATATTGTGTATTGTTTTGGTTACTAGCTTTACTGGTTGAATTTAACCCCACCTTCAGGTTTAATGGAGCCCACGGTTTAGTTTTAGGTAGTCCTGTGTGGAGCAGGGAGTTGGACCTGATGATCTTTATGGATCCCTTCCAACTTGAGATATTCTATGATTCTATGATATAAGCCCATCAACTAAATCACTGAAGGGAAGGAGAATATTCTGGGAAGGTATGACAAGAGGCTTTGGTTTTATACCTGTCCTTCTAGATGCATACTCTTGACCTCCATTGGAGAGGAAGGACTGGGCTAAATGGAGCATCTGCCCCCATATATCCCCATGTTATTCAGGAGACTTTATGTACGTACACAAATATACACACACGCACTCCCCCAAGCCTTTCAGTCTCCCAAGTGCTGTGGATAATTATTTTCGTCCCTTTTCTAATAAATAGGTAAGTGGAAACACAGACTTTTCCTATGACATGGGTAGCAGGTCCCAGGAACATACGGATTGAGAAGCCGGAGCCTCTTGGTTCCTGGTTCAGGTTCTAGTTCAGTTCCTTTTACTTATGCACACATCCGTCCTACTTGAATGCTTTGGTATACATCATAGGGGCAACTTGAACTGTCTAGCCAGGAGATGGAAAAGGATAGTTCTCCAGATAGTCCCTCACTGTATGTGACTAGACCGCTATATGGGACTGTTAAGACATTAATGTGAGAGGAGGGCATGTAATTGCTAGTCTTCCCGCCCAGATGGCAGGAGTGCTACTTTCATGCTTTCCAGTTGTTCTTTGCAAGTCCAGTAGAGAAAGAGTTGAGCCTGCTCATGGAAGAAGTCCCAAGTACGCAGTGCTGCTACCATGCCAAATAATTGTACGTTAGTCACTTTATATTGTATGTGTGTGCTCAAATATATGCAGATGTATTGTATGTGTAGTTTATGTATAAATATATGAAAGTATACAAGTGTACCTACGTGCACTCAGGGGAAGCACTGCATTTAGCAGCTTCACTTCGAATGACCTGAGAGTTAAGGCTTGAAGGTAATTTGAATATCCATTGCAGTCCTCCTTTCTTCTCTGTAAAATGACCGTGCATGTTACATATCCGCCTTGCAAATTTGTTCTTTCCAGACACTTTTGAATGATAGGATCAGGACTGTATTTGTCTTAGAGAAGTATGGGTGATCTGAGCAGTTATTTCTATGATAATGAAAGCATGTTTCAGATAAAAGAAAGAGTTTTGCTAATCCTAGTTTCTAGTAGTGCTGTCTCTGACAATGTTTTCCTTTTGTGGCCTTGAGTAGATCACATCACCCCTTTGCCACTGTTTTCCCATCTCAAAGAGCCATTGTGAGCCTTGACTAATAACACTTGGAAGGATTTTTGCAAATGAAAGCTAGTTGTGAAAATGCATTGATAGAAAAGCAAATAGTATGGTCCTAGACTGGTGTTTTTCATAGGCATCCTGATGAACTTTACCTGAAACTTAGCTCTGTATCTGTAAGCTTTAAAAAGCAGAGACAGTATCTGTAGTATTACATTTGGCTTTATTCATTAAAGAGATGTTTGAAATACATTATTCTGTTTAGTCCAATGAGCAGCCCCAAATTAAGTGATGTGTTATCAGCTGCTTCGTGGGACGAAAGCACAACAGGAGAAAATACTCTATTTTCCTTTTCCAGTTTTTGCATTGTGACCTGACATTTATGTGTGTTGCATAAACCAAATTCTGAGCACCGCAGCTTCACTGACTTGGGAACTGACAAAGATTTTTTGTCCTTTTTACTTGCCTTTTGTAATTTTCTAAGAAGTTAAACATACTGTGCTATGCAGCTCTTTCCAGATAGCACAGAAAGGCTTGGTCGTAGACTTTAGATGAGGCTGCACTATAACTGTTAGTTCATGTCCAGCTTTTCAGTACAAAAATAATGTGTACCTGAGTTCAACCAAAATGGTTGTGTCTGCCTGACTATATCATCTGTAGAAGCCAAATAATCTAAAGTATGCATGGTTTGATAGACTAAGCACCCAACAAAAGCTTCCTTAAAATGAGTCATATCTTCGATTCAAGAGTCACATTAGTTAAAATGAATCAGTCTTCCTCTTGCTGGCGCTGGGAAATTTAAGAAGAAAAGCAAAAAAAATTGCTGCAGCATAACAATGCCATCCATTGTAAGGCAGTGCCAGCCAGGGATACCAGGCAGCAACCAGCCAGGCCAAATCAGCACTTATTTGTTAATTCCAGGAATGTCTCAAATATTTGAGGGCAGTTTCCGGACAGAGCAGTGATGGCAGAGGGTTCTGGCATTACATTTTGTCGAGGCGTGATGGATCTCGTGTTTGGAAGTGTTCACATTAGGACAGTCATTTTGTTACACTTGAAGTAATTGTCCTTCTCACTGTTCCAGCAGGAGTGGCAAGAAACTGCATGGACAAATAAAGCAAACAGTACTTCTTTCAGGATCCCGTCTGGAGGCCAAGTTCATTTTTCCTTTCTCTCTTTTTGAAACATAATTTTACATTGAGCGAGAGGTCAAAAGTCAAGCACAATAGTTCAGATGTGCTCTATAATACTAACAAGTATGTATTAGTTACTACGTTCTTGGTCATTTTTAGGCGTAAAGGGAATTGATCTTTATCTTTCCTTATTCCCTTGCTGTCCTAGTGTTGTCTTCTCTTTATTTGCATTACAGATTTATCAGGTCTTTTGCAAGTACCTCCACTCAGTGTACAGACACCTATTCCTTCAAGTTTTTTTCTCCCTTCATTACATCTCCTTAACTGACAGTTATTCTCCCATGCCAGGTCAAGCTTTCAGTTCCTTGATCTCTCTCTTACCTGTTTTTTCCTTTCTGTTCTCACAACTCAAAG
>NW_009191453.1:8271-24441 GCF_000690835.1 Fulmarus glacialis | reverse complement strand
GGTTGGAGCGCGCGGGGCTGGCGCTGGCCCGCCCTTTGTGGGGGGGGCCTGGGCCTGTTAGCTCTGCCTTGCTCGTGGTGCAAACGCAAGCACATCGCCTCTCATCTTTTAACGGGTCGTGCCTCATGTGCACGTTGCCATTGAAACTGCCCTTACCAGCAGTGTGTCCCCCCTGCCCCGGTATAACCTCCGAGGTCTCCCCGACCCCTGCTCCCTTCAGGCCACCTGGCCGTGCCCGCAGTAGCTTTTCCACTGAGAGATCCGCAGCGTGGCCCCTTCTTGAAGATAGGCACCTCTGCCCATCTCCTCTTTACGCGTCAAACTATGTAAAGTCAATCCCCACAGAAAACCCTGAAAAGCTGCTCTCTGCCCTGAATCTGCCCTGCTTTGACCTGAAAGCCAAGGCCAAAGCAGCCCTCTTCATCTGTCACCCGTGACACGGCACGTCCCCAAATACAGTCTTTGTGCCCATGTCGCTTCTGATGCACCAGATAACGGAACCAAAACATAAGTAACACTGAAGTTATAAATGAGGTTTATCATGTTCCTGAAGATATTGTACGTCAATCTTTTGTGCTGGCTCTTTTGGGAAGGGTGCCAGGTTTCTCCCCAGTTAATTTCTACCTAGTTCAATTCCCAGGGTGGGAAGCCACAAAATGCTTGTTACTGATGTTCAGGTGATGTGAACTGTGGCTCATCTGCAAAGCTGGAAACATCTGGGGCAGTGACTTTGGGAATGTGCTAGTGCAGGATTTGGGGAAACAAACCAACAATCAGGAAAGAAGGTGCAACTGTAAGTCTTATCAGTGGCACTATGCATCGTACGGGTGATTATTTCCAGTAGCCAACTCAGTACTGAGCAAGACTAGTCCAAACCCTATCACTGAGGATATTACCATAGAATGTTCCTAACTGTAAAATTCTGAATTTTAATAGCTAAAATCACTGTAAGTTTACATAACTGTTTATTTATTTTCACTTTGATGCATTGGTTAATAACACTTTTTAAATTTTAAAACTCTGTATGTACAGTGCTTAGTACATTGGAGCCTAATCTTCATTTAGTTCCCCAGACTAGTCCTATAATACAAATTGTAAAAAATCTGCTTTGCACAATCAGTAAGAACTTTAAGTTTAACCCAGAAATTGTACATACAATTTTTTCATCATTTGCATCATCACTTTAGATACTGTTTATAACTTGAGCTGAAAACTTCTATGTGCAATGTTCATCTTTGTCTGTCATTTTTACTCAGTATTATGTTTCAGCAAAACTGTGTCAGCCATTTTTGAGAACGTAACTAGGCAAAAATCATGTGAAGCTAGTTGAATTGTAGGAGACATCAGGGAAGAAGCTGAAAAATGGAAAAGTCCAGGTGATTTTTTTTGAGATTTTCCAGTCCTAAGGCCAAAAAATACTAGACAAGAGCCTGTGGCTGCTCCACTAATGTGAGACTGAAGACATGCTTTGAGTGGAGCATGAGGCGACAATCCTCATGGTTGATGCACAGATACCTTAGCCTCTGTCTCACAACTATAACCATTCTCTGTTGGAGACTAATTGGAGCAGGTAGAGCTGTCTTTAATGCGGTGAAGAGGGGGATGCTGAAGAGGCAAATGGAATATAAACTTAGCTTCAAAAAGTTGTGAAGAAAATGGAGATAATGTAATAAGGAAATGTTAAGACAATTTTTCAATTGTAAAGAATTTAAAACCAAACTCTTTTCCAGTATGTAATTACAAAGGAGAAAGATTTCAGCATCTGCTAAATATAAATATTATAATGTTACTATAAATCAGTAAGTCAGACATTGGTTTGAGGGAAAATGATGAAGAAAAAAGCTGTGTGGGATTCAGTGATAAAGGCTAAAGAATGAAGGTGTAGTTAATACTACTTAAAAAGTATTAGTGTTAATTTTCAGGGTTATTAGAATTTGAGTTAATAAATGGAACGGTAAAAGGTCGTACTTTTTAGACTTTTGTAATACCTTTGACTTAGTACCACAGAGCATTCTAATTAAACATACCAGAGAAGCACACATTGAATGACTAACGGCTGATTAGCTGACAGCTTTCCAAAAGTACTTGTTAAATTTGAATTGGGAGACTTTTAGTGGAGTTCTACAGTGACCCGTGCTTTGCCCTACTCAATACTGTTACTGGTAATCTGGAAATAGATACTGAATAATTTATGTTGAAATGTGCCCTTAACACAAAAATTGACAGACTTGTAAATAATGCTAAAAACATGGTGATCACTGAGACCATTCTGATAATAGGAGTATATTAAAAGAAAGCATGTTTTAAAATCAAATTGAAACCAAAGTAAAAACTTGAATTAAAGTTGTTTTTTTTTTCTTTAACCAGAACTGAGCCTGAGTTATTACTTTGAAGTCTTTGTAACTTCAAGCTGAACAAAAAGAAAAAATTCAATACAGTATTTACAATAGCTCCTTAACACAAGAAGCGCTCACTACTATGACAGAAATCTAGCAGGGGCAGAAGAATAAGCACGGGATATTCTTGGTGCAGGCAGAGAGGGAGAGGTGTGAATGTGGAAGGTGGGTGAGAAGAGGAAGAGGTTGGCTTGAGAATCCCAGAGAAGACGAGACGGCTTGCATCCTGAGAGATGGCCAAGTTAGGGGAGGAGAAAGATTCACTGCTCATATTTATTGTCCTCTGAAATCTCCCGCTGCTGCTGAAACTCTTCTGACCTTTCTCATGTATGATTCCTAGACACTTTTCCCCTACCCATATTACCCCAATGCACATTGTGAATCCATACAAGACTGATTAGATGTGCAGAATCTGCTACTGAGCCCAAATTAGGAAAATATCAGTAACGGGTGAACATGAACCAGAACTCCGTCAAAATATCACTAGTCCAATCCTCTGTTTTTAATACCGCCAAACTGACTGTTGACTTAGAAACAAGAGTTGTAGACTCTGTCTTTCAGATGAGTGTGTGTCTCCTGGGACATAGTGATTCTGCAAAAGATCTAGAGTTTGTGTTGGACAAACAACTCTATTTGCTAGTGCAGTCCCATTGCTGAAATGGTCAATTAAGTGATTTTTTAGTACTGTGGTACCAGTCAGTTAATACTAAGTCCACTTTGGGTTTCCAGGCTTAAAAAGTGATACTGAAAAATCAAGGGAAAAACTACAGACAATAGCCGTAAAATGATTTAAGAGAAGACTTAGGCATATGCTCAAATAAGTGATTAGTGAAAATGCAGGATAGTGCTATTTCTGCGATTCTTTTTTCCGGGTAGAAAGACCTCTATAGCTGGGCTACAGCCCACAAAACTTTTATTTTCATGAAGTCTTGAAGAGGCAGTTCTTTACACAGGACCCAGCCTTGGTTGGTCTACAATGTGAATGGGGTCCTCGGAATTAGTTAGGGATGTGTAGAGAGTTTTTATGCGCAGCCTCCTTGTTTTATTTAACATAGAAATTAGAAGTTGTTTGGTTGTTGGCAGCAGGTTGTTGGCAAAAAGGAAGAATGGTTGAAGAAGCTGAATAAATTTTGAAAACCTGGCTTTATTCCTTGCCACTGTCAAAAATCATGTGTGCTAAAAAATTTTGTGTTCCTCACCTGAAAAATGAGCAGAAATTCTGTGCACTCCTAGCTAAAAGCTAATTTTTTGCTACTGTGCTTCTACCATATGCTAAAAACATGAAAAAGCCTAAAGTATTAGAACCTATGTCTATTAATTTAACATGTCAGATTTATGTTTTATGTTTAATCTATTTGTGCTTTACCTCCCACCTTTGAAATAGAGCAAGAGTAACAGCTATTCAAGTCAGCATTGTCAAAATAATTTCACTAATACTTTTGAATCCTTCACATTCTCTGATAAAAGTAACACAGAATAATGTAGAAGGAAATCAGTAATTTTCTACTCAATTGAGGGATTATGACAGAAAATCCTGTGGTAAGAAAGTTTTAGGACATCATTTTGAATAAAAAATATTTTAAAAAATGAACAATAATCAATGAAGCAAGATCCTTGCAGAAAAAATAGTATGCTATTATGTAGCTAGAGACAGTATCATAATATTTATACAGAAGAAGAGAGGGAAATGAATTAAAATCACATCACAAAGTTGATGCTGTCATTTCTCAATTTCTGAGTGTTTGATCATGTTTTTTAATGTAGCTTGGGGGAGGGGCAATTATAATTACAATTGTTTTTATTGTTTGCTACAGTATTGCTCAGGTACTGTCTAAAATAGGATCCCTTTGTGCTATGCATTGCTCAAGTACGCACTAGGTGACAGCCCCTGCTCCAAATAGCTCATAGTTTAAACAGACAAAATGGACACAGATCAAAGAGTGTATGGCACACAGCGTGATAGATGAATTTGCAGAAATTGCCATGTAAATATTGTGCCTCCCATGGTTTTTTAAGTGAAGGATGTCATTAGCAAGGTACTACCTGAATGAAAGAGCAAGGAAAGGGGATTTAGGCAACCTAGAGATGGCAGAGAAGGGACACCAGGTAGGGTGGCATCTGAAGAACAGAGCAAGAGTAGAAATTGGAACAGGCAACCAAAAAGAGGCACAGGAAAGAGTTCAGTCAACCCCTTCACACTGTCATACCTGAAGAACTTCACTTGAGACATGTAGGTTGGCGTAGTTTAAAAGCACATATTTGAAATTCTTGAGAGCCTAGGGGTTAGCAGCAAGACTGGCTGAAGAGGGTGAATCACTTACTCTTCTCTACCTGTTTCATTTTACATTTTACACATGCTATGGAAGAATCTTTGACCATTTTTATACATCTGTCTGTTCGGTGAAGCTTGGCAGGGTAGTCATTTGAAAGTGCTGAAGATCTGGCAGAAAGCATGAAGTGTTGTATTATCTTTTGTATGCTGAAACTGTTGATAGTATCATAGCATTGCAGAGAGCTATATCCTGTGAAGTTCATGGAAAAACACTGTACTGGTAGCCACTGAGAAATAAAAACACCTAGAATCTTCTGAAATCTGTAAACCTTTTCTCCCTATAATATGTTGGGAAAAAGAATTCTTTCCTACATGTTCTTTTGTATTATCATCAGTTATGGTGACTGTGTTCTTTACATTCATTTTGAATCTGTGTTTCCTGTCATGAGCAGATTAAAAACAGAAGAGAGTGGAGTGAAAGTTTTCTATTGCAAACATCTGTGTCTGAAAAAGGATTGTATTTCCATGTCCTGGAACATCAAGGGGAAAAGCTTGCCCTCCCCAGACACACACCTTTGGTTTGCAGCAATAAGGAGTTTATAGACAAGGTTGCTTTACTACAGTAAATAAAAAACCCAATTCTGCTATTATTTCCGGTGGTTAATCCAGCCTGGGTGTCTGAGGAGACCTTAGATCATTGTTCCCAGCAGAGAGCTATCTTATTCTGTATCTCTAAAATGCTTAACATATTTTTGGGTGTAACATAAGCAGTGCTTTTAATAACTCCTGTCTTTTGTATCTGAAATTCAGTTTTATATGCAAATATTGCTGTCCAGATAAGTGTTCTTAGGGACTGCCAGCAGAAATGGTGAATGGACAAACACGCTCTCTAAGTTAAATGAAATCCACAGACAGAAAAAAATTGCTATGTCAACGGACTTCACAAAGAAAAAAATTAGTGCTGACGTATCATCCATATCTGTCTGCTTTTAAAGAACACAAGACTGGAAAAGGAGAGAAAAGATGTTGTAGGAAGCACTGGGGGGCAGATATACAGTACTTTCTCATACTTTCTGGTATTGTTACAGGAATTTAGCCCTGGAAAGAAGGAAATTTATTGGTTTAGATGCTGCCCTGAGAGCTTCCTATCTCCTACATAAATGCCCTCCTTTTAAAACTTCAGTATACTAATATGCATCAATGCAAATACCACCCAAAATATATTTCAATAGATTCATGTACTCCCTCACCCCATTGTACCCAAAGATCTGTTAAGTTGTATGCAAAACTGGAACAAATCTGGGAAACAGTTTGATAAAATCATCGTCTGGACTGGTTCTTCAGTCATAATCATCTTGGGCACCGAGGACACTTTTGCTGGTATGCAACAGCAATTCTTCTTTCTGAAGTTGAAGCACGTCTTTGAGTAACAGTCCATGGACTAGAGTTTTACTTTGGGCAACGTTATTGGTGAGGATGGTCTTCTCTCTTCTAATCACTTCCCCCATCTGCCAAACCTCCTTCAGGTATACCCAACTGATGGTGATATTTCCGTACTTGTGAACATATTAAAGACTCTTAAGACTGCAAATATTATTACTAGAATTAATAGAAAAATGAAGAAAAAAGTTTTAAACAAGGTCGACAAAGTTAAGAAATTGTCTGTTAGGAAAAATCTCATAAGCAAACATTCGGAAAATTTAGGAATAGGTAGGAATTCACACAGTCTGAACCTCTGCTTTGTAACTCTGGTTGTTCAGTTTAGTAAGAGAACCTCACAGCTGCCTTTTTACAATGTCAATTAGCATGACGTCTCTATCACTTTCTCTAGAGGATATATTACAGTGTGAACATTTGCCTGTGACTTACATGGCTGCCCAAGGTTCTCAGAAGAGA
Organism: Fulmarus glacialis; assembly: GCF_000690835.1. Classification (NCBI taxonomy): domain Eukaryota; kingdom Metazoa; phylum Chordata; class Aves; order Procellariiformes; family Procellariidae; genus Fulmarus; species Fulmarus glacialis. The sequence continues at coordinate 17,877 of NW_009191453.1, read as the reverse complement.
CTCTGCAAAGAATAATGAAGTGAATCCCTCAACCTGGTTATTGGAATAAAGATCTTAAAGATGTGAGAGTAGGGTATAGCGAGACCTGCTTGCCTAATTCGCATTTATATCAGGGGTCATTAGGCACCAGACACTTTTGAAAAGTCATTGATGTAAAACCTATGATTTATTTTTATAAATTGTACCAGTTCCTAAAAAATATGCCCTATTTCCAATATAAATTAGTCTAATTTCACTTCCCAATTTTAGATTGGGATAGACACGTGTATAACCTCATTGCCTTTTAAGCTAAAACATGTTTTACTTTCAGAAATCTTCTCCCCTTATAATCAAAGAATGTTGTGGGGTTTTTTTCCCTTAAAGAAACGGCATGGACTGATTTTTTTCAAAACTCATAAAATAGGCTTTATACATTTTAAATTACGATTGTGGCTCCTTAATCGGTTCAGTTTTTCAAGCTTTTCTGTTCAGGGTAAGCACCAAACTGTGCCACAATACTGTTTGCTATTGTCAATATCATTTGTCTGCTTCTACTCAACCATCTGTTAAAAAAAATAGAAGTGTTGCTCAGAAAGTTTGCAGATGATGCACAGATTGATAGAACAATAAATAACATTTATATATCTGAGAATAGTGTTAGCTGCTGCACCGCACTGAGAGCTTACATACTTTCTATCTGATCTCTGTCTATCAATTCCAGTGTCAGTGGTTTCCACAGTCCCCCAACTTGTAAGAGTGACATAGGTTTTTTGTTTCCAGGTGTGTGACCTTCCCCATTTATGTGTGTTCAGACACATTGCTTGAATGAGTTCCCCTTCCTACCAAACAATCCAGCTGTGTATAACTGGCTCTTTCTCAATACTGTTTATCATTCCACCAGGCTGTGCATCATCTGCAAACTTTACTAGCAGTGCTTTCATATTTTCTTCTATGTGGTTAATAAAAATACTGTTTGCTAAAATGAGATCAGGGGCTTAACACCTGTTGAGCTGGTAATGATTTATCATCCATTTAATGTACAGTTCAATATACACTTCACTGATTATTTTATGTTAATTTAAAAAGCAAGACTGTCACAAAGTACCAAAATAAACACTTTACAAAAACGCAGATATGGCACAGCCAAGTGTATTTCTAGATACCAGAAAGATTGAAGGACATAAAATGCAGAGTTATAATTATCTCTAAAAAAATCACTCGTGTGTTAATGTAATGCTAAATAACACTCCCAGATAAAGATTTTCAATGTTAATTTTTTTATTTTACCATTTATACACATATTCATGGCTATGCTCTGACTATTGTGTTCCCATCTGGGGAACGCAGAACACCTATAGTTTATGGGATACTTCGATCGGGTTTGCAGCTTCACCAGAGCAATGAAAAGTTGCTGAAATAGACTCTAGCACCCTTTGCTTTTGCTGAGTCGTCACCTCCCACCATTAGTCATCTTCATACATGACCCCCTTGTTTGCATTGCCTTAGCCCGGCTTTATCCTGTGAATATATGAGGTTCCCCAGGCTCACACAATCCCGCTCCCCTTGTATGCCAAACTGGCACTTAATTCAGGCAGAGTGACCAGCTGCCTAGAGCATCAGGTTGGTTGGGGGTGACAGCAAAACCTCCCTGCTCTGCCACCTGCTTTTCTTATGCCACAGGCTCAGAGAGTCAGGCCAGCCGCCGCTGCTGAGGGAGCGAGGGGATTGCATGGGCACCAGCTCTGGCTGGGCAGGAGGGCGGCACCGCCAAGCAGCATCGGTCCGTGTCTCCAGCTCTTCTGGCCTCTTGGCGATGGTGGCCGTGACTGATCAGCTCTTCACAGCTTTTCCCTGAGCCCGCTGCCTCAGCTCCTTACCTTTCCTCAATCTCATGGCAGAAATGACCCTGTCCCTTCTCCTTTGGACAGCAAAATACGATTTTGCCCACATTGCTTACAAGCCTGGAGCCAGCTGTCTACACGGGTCCGCTTTCCTCTCCATCACTCCTCCAGGGAAAGTGCTCCTGGCTTCCCCTTCAGTGCAGAAAAAGCACGCTGCCTCCCACCTCCCTCTCAGCTTGTCTGTAAAGAGGATCTGGCACAATAGGTGCTTTCCTCCCAGATGCTTTGTATGAATGGCCATACTTGCTGTTATTTTTTGTAACTAAAAGTTGTTTTGTTGTTGTTGTTGATTTTCCCCCCATGCAGAATTGTTCCCTTTTGGACTGGCCACCATCATCCATTGTTCTCCATGAAACAGAAACTGCCGTTGCCCTCGGGGGGAGATGGTGGCTGCCTATACTGTGAGGCATCATAAAACACAGACCCCGTTGGGAACAATGGGGAAGAGCCTTCTCAACGTGGCCACCAGCTGAGGCCTGCCACCGCTCTCGGCCCGTCCAGAGCACTGGGGAGCGGCAGCCATGTTGAGGGGAGGCGATGGTCCACCGAGCAGCCTCTGGGCCCTGCCTGAGGGGAAAACAAGATTACATGCAATAGGAAAAATAGCCAAACAAAACCAGCTTAATTACAAGAAGCAAGTGAAATAAAGTCTTCGTGCAAGGTTACAATGAGTTCCACTTATGTGGGAGCTAGCAGAGCTTTTAGCCAGTTTTGTAGGGGAGGTTGAAGTCCTTTTTGCTGCTCTCTCCCATTGATGCCTTGACTCCCCCTTAAATACTAAGAGAACAAAATTCTTATTTGACAGTTTTAATAGGAAAAAATTTTTGTCACAGAATAATAAATGTTTCATCTGTGAAGATGTGATATTTTTCCACCCTCCCTTTCCACTGGGCAGCCTCCTGCCTCATATACTCTTGGGTCGCTGGAGTCTGTATTCTTTTTACCAAGATAGGAGACAAAGAGAGGTCTAATAATGGGTGGTCCATTTTTTTAAATGCCTGATTTTTAATCTGTAAGCAAATTAGTATATTCAAATACATCTTTGAAATTACTGGAAAATTTGTTTTGTAATCAAACCGTACAGATTGTACTGTTAAGGAGGGTACACTGTGTTTTTCATAGAGAGTAAAGAATAATCAATAAAGCATGCCTGAGTTTGAAAATTCTGCCCTGACTCTAGAGTCTTTAATTGCCTTTAAAACATGCATTCAGTGATAGAAAATATTTTAAAAGATGTTGAAATTTGAGGGCATACATCACCAATAATTTCTCACAAGCCATACTGTAGGAATGTTGTGATAATTTTTGAAAACAAGCATTGTGATTCAAGGAAATAAACTGGCAAGATCTTACTTAATAGGAATTGAAAACATTCAAGTAGTTAAAATCACAATTAGTATACTCACCCAAGTCAAACTGTAATCTGTTAAAATCCTACCTACATAAGCCTCCAGATCTCCATACTTTTACATTTATAATTCTACAGGATGAACAGTCATTTGCTGCCGTTATTCTTCATAGCAGAAAATTTCCTCTTGAGCAGAAGTCTTAACCCTGCCACAGAGCGACACTAAAAACCTCTGTAATTATGCCTAAATATGCTCTCTCCTCTTCAGAGTAGGGACTGCAATTACTTTGGAAGTAGTGATTCATCTAGAACGCTGAAGCTGCATTCTCAACTGAGACACCGAGTTACTGGTATTATGCACTAATAATGTGAGTTTGGGAGCTGAGAGGCAGCGCTTTGGTTTTGAATCATCCATAAATCCCAGTCAGGGTGTTAGGTGTGCTCACTGCCTTCCACACTGGCTAAAAGAGGGAACACCCTGTGTTTAGTAATAACTTAAACAATGGAGGCTACTGCATGCAGGGTCAGAGGATCGATTAGAGTGAATGAAACAGTGGAAAGCGGGAGGAAACAGGCAGGGAGCAAACCCAAAAATCATGGTACAAGAAATTAAGTGAGTACACAATGGCCTTGAAAGAAAGCCAAGGGAAGGAGCTTTTTGAGCAGAGCCCTGACTGCAAGCAGATCTGGGATCATGAGCAAAACAACGGATTCCTGTTCAATCTTACTGTATTTCAAGAAGCGGGACTTTGTTTGTAGTAAAACAGGATTACTTCAAAGAAATACCTGGCTCTTGTAATCAATTTCTCATTCTAATGGAAACAGCCTGCGATGTCGTGCATACAGGCTAACTGCTCAGGCCACGATGGAGTTAGACAATGCAACCAGAAAGAGCAAATAATGAGGAAGAACAGGGAAGGAGGACAGAGGGAGATTTTAGAAAAAGACATGGCAAGATGGAGAAAAAATGAAAACTTGCAGGAAATTAATCTAAGGCACAGAGAGATAAAAGAATGTAGTTAGGACGTATTCTTCAGTGTGATAAGTCAGTCAGCTGGGAGATGCTAGTGGCTCTGGGGAAGAATAATCCCTAAAGTGTACCCATTTTAGAATTTCTGATAAAAAAGAAGACGCTGTCCCTCCTGTCCCATTGCCATTTCAGAAAAGCAGCCCTCTCAGACAGGCAACCAGGCACCACGATGGAGGGTTAAAACACACGAAGCTGCTGCCCATTTGGAACACACTCCGTCTCCTTTCACATCTGCAGAGCATTTAGCGTCTTGCATCTGGTTGTGTTTGCGCAAATATAATTCCATATTCACTAATAATTCCCGAGGCTAAAGGCCCCTCTCCTGTAACCTTGTTAATATTCTCACAAGGCCTGGTGTGAACGCCTCACAGCATTTGGATTAGAATTCAGTCTGGTGGTTCCCCCCCCCGCCCCGTCTCTTACTCTTTCTCTCTCTCGTACTTTTCTGGCCTCCAGTTTCCTGGCCACCCACATGACGAGACACTCTCCCTCCCGCTCCCTCCCCATTCTCAGTTTCAAGGAATTTCCTTTTGTCAAAGGCAAAGTGTGATTGACATATTTCCCCCCTCTTAAGTGCAGTCTTCTTAATACTTGATTTAACTATGTCCTTATGGGGCTCGTATAATCATTACCTAGGTGAAAAAAAGACCCCCTGCTCCCTCTTTACCATCCGATCTTGGGCTTCAAGTGCCAGACTGCTGGCTACTTAGCGCTTTTTACATGTTTTTTATTCACTTTTTAAAGACGTTTTTATTAATTTGGTGGTGATGAGGGGTTCCAGATTTACAGCATTGGAACCTGAAGTCACTTGTTTGTCCAAAACCAGGTACCACTGAAGCAGCAGAACTGTTGGCTCCCCTATCAGCGTGCCTTGGGATCCCCTTTCAAAGCACCTCACCCAGGCCAGAAAAGTCACCTTCTCCTCCGGCCTTTCTGGGGAGAAGGCAATTCAATTTTCTAATCAGTCCTCAACCCTGATGCTAAGACTGGTAAAAAACTGAGCCGGAGCTCACCCTGACCGTGCTGCCACAGCAGTCAGGGACATAAGCATTTTTGCTCATTCACTTCTGGTTACTCCTTTCTTTAGCACAACAAACGATGGTTTTCTGTTGCTCTCCAGCCTATTTTCCACATGACCTGCATAGCATGGGCCCTGGCCAACTGCCCACCCCAGGCAGAGACCAAGGTGTGCCATGGTGGTGGGGGCAAGGGGTTGAAGGAGAGCGGCCGTGAGGCTTGGGAAGGTGGATGAGCTGCTGGCAGGAGAAGGAGAGGAAGACGAGTCCCCAAACCGATAGCTTGGAGTCGTTAATGATCTCCTGGTTAATTTGTATTGGGCACCCTGCTGTACTGCTCCGGTTTTGTCCATGTCATGTATATTGGGACAGGAAGGTAAAACTCTGCATTATGATGGCTGTGGGTTAGCTGTGGGAATTCAGTTGAAGAGGTTGCTCAGACTGAGCCAAACATTTTCAGTACAACATAGGAAGGATTATTAAGAAGTTTTTGACTAAATATTTGCAAGATCTTAGCACACCTTTTAATCAATATGAGACCTAAACAGAGTTTTGTTTTCCATTTAACAGAAATAGTCCTGGAAACTGATTGTTATAGGATTGTTATAAGGAAATATTTACAATTAAGTATGTTGAAAATTTATGCCACGTCATTATAATGCCTTGTTTTCAGTTGTGTATGAACTTTGCTACATTTGAAATAACTAGGGTGAAATTTCCCATGTCAGGGATTATTCTCTGTACCTTGCATCCTTCTTTTCCCCTTTCTTTGAAAAAGGGAGGAAAAATAATTAATTGAGTTTTTAGAAAAAAATTAGGGAGACTTTGTTCTCGTGTATATGCTAAAAAAAAACCTGAAAGGGATACCAGTAAGAATTAATAATCCCTACCTAATTTGGATGAAAGACTTGTCTTTTGATCAGCGGTTGGGGCGGAGGATCCCTCTGATGTCAGGAATGTATATTTGCCTATTTCCGTGAAAATTTTCCCACATTTACTCAAGTTATGAGCCTCAGAAAGTCCCGCTTTGCACAAAGACACTAGAAATGCATGTTCTCTGAAGGATTTCTGCCCGTTCTCAAACCCAGGGGTGGATGGCAACCTTCTCCCTCACCGGAGCAGTAGGGTACATGGTGTGGCCGCGCTGTCTCAGAGCTCAGGAGATGAACAGTGTCGCTGCCTCTGCTGTGGTTTCAGTGTTTGTCTGACAGAGCATGGGAGAGGAGAAGGAACCTTTCTGACAAGACTGCAGAAGGTAGGGAGCTGGGACTGAGGTACTGGGAACAAAGACATTGGGACAAAGAGCTGCTGGGCTCAATATCCTGATGTTCTGAGAAAGGGTGGGTGGCTTACAGGTAGGACTGGAAACATGACGGGGGAGAGGCATGGACCTCAGATGCTTGTCTCCAGAAACAGAACAGGAATTTCCACACATTGGAAATTCAAAAATTAAATATAACAGAAAAAAAAACCCCTAGAAAATTAATGATTCAGGCTTCAGAGCAGAATTTGGATGATATGCAGTAAATAAGACAAGAACCACCTATTGAACAATGAGTATAAAAGAAGACCTCAAATATACGGGATCTTCAACAGAGATCAGTGGAAAATTGATATGTGGTTATGTAGTTAAAGATGGTAAGGTAGCTCATAGGGCTGAAATCAGGTCAGGCTTATTGCTGATGATCCTTAACATCGAATGTTTGACTTTGCAACATTAATAGTTTCTTAACATAGTATTATTTATACAATACATAGACCTGATATAGCATATAGGCCAGGACCTACACTGCTGCAAAGTGAGTTAGATTCTGTATCTCATTAATGGCTTAAATTAAATTAATTAACAACTATTACCTTAGCTCTGGCTCTAAGCCACAAGGATTCAAAAGAACGCATCCTTTGCAAAGCCAGCTTCTGTATATTCTGTAATGAGATGGGACCAAACAGTAATGATATAAAAAAAATCCTTTCATTCTTGTCTTCCTTTCTTCACACAAATATGTGCAGCTGTGGCCCATATCTGCTGAAAATAGTCATCACCACAATATGGCAATGAATATTTTCAACCATTCTTTTAAGAAAGCTTTTATCTTTTCTTGGCCTCACAATGTCTCCAGGCAATCTATCTCCATTGTCAGGGCCTTGTTTAGTGAAGTATTGTTTCAAGAAGCGTAGTCCAGGACTTTTTTTCTGGTATGTGCCTGGGAAGGAGTTAACTTGTAGATGGCTTCAGCAGCTTATCAGATCACAGCCCTCAGCCTTGCTGCTGCCATGTGCCAGGACTGCCTCCTGTGCCACGAAGAGGCTATTCCCTGGCTTTGCGTGCATTTGGCTTGCAAGCTGGCCAGAAACTGATGTCGGGTACCTGACTACAGATATTGGTAAAATACTGTATTTATGCATTATGGGAAAGTGCCAAATTCCATTGCTGCAAAATAAATGAGTTAATGAGGCTGTGACTGAAATGCTTCGAGAAGGTGATGCGAGAACTGTTGTTTCCAGCTCCGAGGCAGCTCTACATTGCTGCAATGGTTTACCTCTGGTTCAGGTTCTCCCAGTTATTTCCATAACTGCAATTGTCAAAAGCTTTTTAAAATCTAAGCGACAATTTCTGGAGTGTGATTTACAGTAGGTGAGTTCTGCATGGGCTGCAGAGCTGTGGGAAGCAGGGGCTCTGACTGCGCAGCAGAGCAGACTGTGCCCCCCAGACCAGCTCAGGCCACTTGTGATTGCTGTTCTGCCCTTTTCTCTGAGAAGTTTCTGTTGAACACCTTACGCCACACACTCTTGTGCACATCACCTGTGAGATCAGTTCCTTGTGTCCTGTTGGGCCGCTCTTCTGTCTGATGTTTGGTGAAGCGTGTTTCACCTTTGTATTGGCTCAGCCTCAGGACTGCGGCGTGATGTTCAGATGGTTTCTCAGGCTTGCAGGACTGCCTTGTAAACAACAGTGCTCTAGGTGAAAACACAGAAAGCAAATTCTGCAAATTGTGAAGCAGCCTTGGCTTCCAGATGAACCCCAAATATTTCAGGAAACAAGTGACCTGAAACCTGCTAGAATATTTGTTACTCTGTTTTTTCTGAAGAAAATCCCCTCTGTTCTCTGTTGTCAAAAATTGGCAGTAATAATGGGTTTTTTTTAAATTCAAAGAAGCAAACAAATAATCCTGCACTTTCCCTGCCAGATTGCAATATCTTTAAATCTTTTTGTCTTTTAACTGAATGCTTGGAGGGGGTGGGGGGAAGAAGGAAGAAAAAGTGGCTTCAGTAAGTTGCTGATGGAGCATCTCACTGTATCAGGTGTTTTCCAGGCATTGTGTAAAACAGTCCCTGCCTTGGTGTGCTTACAGTCTCAAAGAATAGGGTACAGAAAATCTGGAACTGAAAATTGGGAATGGGATGAAGCTAGTAGCAAGCAGCATCACGGTCCTGGAGAACAGGGCTGGAGGGATCTATCACCACCAGGGTCCAATTTGGAGAAATCGGAACACAGTCTAGAAAGCATTTGAATCACTCCATTGTCCTCAAGTACCTGTGAAGTCCATTGGCGAAGTATGCCTCACCCCCTTGAATGGCCAGACCAAATATAAAATGGCAGTCTGCTACTGCTGCTAGCAAATTGAGAAACAAAGACATTTCTGTCCCTTCATTCCGCCCCCAAGCAAATAGCAAACATGAGGGATGCTGGGCCTTTTGTTGTTAAATCTGTAGTTCGACAACTATACTGTGAAACATTGACTCATAGCAAGGACAAATGGCTCTATTAAGATGTGGAATAAGATAGCGAGAGAATCCCAACCCAAAACACTTTCCCCTAGGAACAGGGAAAACTGGGATATGGCAACTGATGCTTTTGTTCAGACACCAGTGATCAGGAGCTCCCTTCCGCATTCAATTTTGAGCTGCCTGCAGACATGTAAGGTGCTGCTGCGGGCTGAGGTGTGAGACAGAGAGCTTCTTTAGGCTTTCCAGGGGCAGCTCCTGTTCCTGTGGATGCTTTGGACAGTGAATGGCATTGTTCCGGGGGCTGAAATTTGCATTGAGAGGATTTATACATAATGTCAAATCCCTCCTGTCCTGACCCCTCCTGACTCCTGGACATCTGTGAGGGAACACCCCTGAGAAGGGTATCTGTAAAGAACCGTTTATTTTGCAGTGAAGGGGTAATCTCATAATAACCAGGGAGTTCCTCCAAGTTCCTGGGAGTACCGGGTGAACGTTGCCCGGTGTTGCTGGCTGAAACGCTGCAAACACAAATACAATGGAGGCTCTGAAGAAGGCAGAGCGGCTCAGCACCCACAGCCCATGTTTATTTTCTCCAGAGATGAA
>NW_009191453.1:0-8240 GCF_000690835.1 Fulmarus glacialis | reverse complement strand
GTGGACTGCAGGGCAGCAGGAATTGTGCGTTCTGACTGGTATTTATTGACTCAGAAGTCCTTGCTGACAGACAGACAGACAGACAGGGAAGGGTTCCATTACAGTGACGTCGTTTCTTTCCCTCTTCGCCCCCGAGGCTTTCACTGCTGTCACTCTTCACACATTGCTGTGGCTTCTCCAGCTGGTGCTGGGGCGAATGGCAGCTGCCTTTCACCTCGCTGATGGTGGAAGCCTGGGTTTCCCTAGGGAACATGACTGTCAGGCTTTCAGCGACATACCGCAGCACATCTATCAGAGATGTAACAACAACACGGAGCTTTGTGTTCAGCCTTCCCTCTGAGACCTAGGTTAAGACTGGAGGTCTGGGTCAGATGCTGAAGGTGAACTCTGGGTGGCTACTGGGGGTCAGTGTACAGGGTCTGTGTGAAAGAGAAATGTATCCCTGTGCTGTGCTCAGCCCCATTCCCACCTTCCATTCCCTGATGCAGTCACTGCTAATTAGGTCTTTGATTGCCCTACTCTAATACTGTGCTTTAGGAGAGATGCGAGTCCATTCTGTCAGTGACGGTGCGGCAGATCTACTCTCAGCTATTTGCAGGGATGCTACGACACCCTGAGCAGCCTCTGTTCGAGCCAGGAGTCACGGCTTCAATACTTTTAATTCCTAGTATGGTTCCTCCAGAGGGTCCCTTCGGATTTAAGACCATGCTGGAGACTTACATCTGTTGCAAACAGTACAGTCACCTATGCTTTTAGCCACACAGGGCAGCATTTTTTAATGAGCCCTCACTGGCAATGCAAGATACTGGATCCTTCATCTTTTGTCAGAATGGAGAAGCAAAATGTCCATGTTCAAATAGCATTAATTGTTTCTCTTGTCCCCACACTCTCCATTGTTTTTTTTAAGATGAATTATCTCACGTTGAGTCCAGTAAACCAAAGGTGGCAGTTTCTAAAGGATGCAGAAGGCTGGGGTACAGGATATCTGGAATGTTTGCAGCAAAGCAGGGCTGGATAGATCAGATTGTAGGTTCTTTCCTCACTTTAAAAACATCATACTTGCAGCGTGGACAAGTGAATCGCACTGATCTCTTGCTTAGTGAAGTTGACATTAGGGATGCTAAAAAGTTGCAATATGAGGGTGCCCTTTCAGATTCAGTCTTTATGAATATGCTGTCTCTGCAAATACATACGAATGAGAACCCAAGCATCAGATAATTTAGTCCACTTCTTGATTGCCAATGCAAGATTATGTGCAACAGTGCATGTTTTGTTTTAACAGTCTTAAATGATGAGGTATCTTCCACATTTGGATTCTGGCTGTTTTTCTAGTAATTCAATTCATGCAGTGAGGCATGGTTGCAACACTTTCTGTTCTGTGACAGAATGCTTCTTACATCACCTAACATATATGGAATTCTTTTCAGGCTCTACCTCATTAAAAACTGATGCTTAGATCTCCTGCCTCTCTAATGTACAGGGGCAGATCTAGGCATATTTTCACTTTGAAAAGATTTCCTCTCCTTTTCATTAATGACAGCTGTACAGCTGCCTAAAGACTGTGGAGATTTCCCTCTACACTGCTGGATGTTTACTGTCTTGGTAATCTGTTTGTGGAGAGCCACATGCTTTTGTTCCCCCAATAAAGCTCCTTTAAGCATAACTTATTTTCCCTAATGTGGCCTTCCCAGTAAATAGGAGTAAAGAGGGTGAGGGGTTCAATATGTGTACGGTGGATGCCAATGATGGGATGGTACTGCAAGGAAAATGCTTTCCTGGCTATTAGTTGCTGCTATTAGTCTGTTAGTTGCTGAGAATGTCTCATGTCAAAGGAATGCAAGAGTGTAGCTCTCTTTGCGAAGGTGCATGTAGAGCACCTTCAGGCTGCTTATAGGTGCACATCAACTTACAGTTCTAAGTGTAAGAAGGCCAAACCAGCCCCTAAGCATTTTATCATCTAGCCTTGCTGAGCTTTCTGTGTAACGGGGCAAAAGATGTTACCAGCATGCAAATACTGGGCACAGTTATCGTCACTCTAATGGGCTTCCATGCCTGAAGAGGGAGTCACTGGACTATCGAGTCTTACCTGAGGGCTGACTTACACATCTGGGATGCCCCAAGCTAATTCCTCTCTAAATAAGAGCACATACTTAGAAACAAAGGAAACCTTGATTTAAAAGCAAACTTGATGATTACCAGTCTGTTACATGACTGGGCCACTGTAGCTTTCTTTTCTCTATCTTTAATCCACTGCTTTTCTCATCTTTTCCCATGAGGTGCAGTGACCTTATGTCAGTGGCTTTCAACTTGTGATCCACAGATTTCTGGAAATCGGGGGGACTGCTTCTAAAGGATCTGTGAAAGAAAAGCAATTTATACGCGCTGTGCTGTAATCTACGTATGTGAAATTTCTAAAGAAGATAGCGTGTCTGCGTGCCCATTGGGGTGGGCAGGAAAGTAAGATGAAAGGGTTTTCTCATGGGAAGAAGCAACGGATTTAAATCCTAAATTTGTGGCAGTTTTGAAATCTTTAGGTTTCTTTAGTTCTTCTCTGTTTCAGGAGAGGCATGCTGGCTGGTATTTTGTGGATTGATGGAACCTCTCAGGAGTGTCCTGTATGTGCAGAAAGAAAGGATGCATAGTACAAGGGGTGTTCGCATTAGATTGGAATAGGTTCCCTGCTACTGAAGTATACCATACGTGGCCCAAATTCCTGTGTGAGGACATCTTGGACATGACATTCATGCACAGGGAAGATGCTGACATCAAAGAGTAAAAGTTACCTCCTTAACAAGAGCAGGCACAGATGCAAACATGTCCTGGATTTGGAGGTGAAAATTTTTTGATCCTGTGCAAATTACTGTAAATCAGTTATGTTTGATCTCTAATTCATATCCCATTTAATCCCTTTGAAGGACACTCCATTGTGTTTTCTTTCTTCTACCCTCTCTCTTGGTCAAAGTGCTACCATGGTCTGTTCAGCCACCATGTTAACCTTTGATCCTAGATTTGCTCAGCACCTCTAAGCCCCTTTTCTTCAGAGCCTGTGATTGCATCTGTTTGTGGCACCTGTATTCTAGAAACAGCTTCTTTTGCTCTTTATGCATTCACTCCAAAATAAGTGACAGCCAGGCACAATGGATGTAACAAAAGGTTACATGCATCATTACCTGTAGCTAGATCTTAACTTTTCCTTGCAAACCTCAGTAAACTCCACTTAGCTTAGTTATCTCCGTCACTGCAGAAGGAGAAAGAGACTTTGTTGGTTTGCCTCCTACCAGTGAATCCTCACCAATGAAGGATGCTGACTACGTAGACAACCCGCCCATGTAGTGCAGGTTTACAGCCTTACTGTTAATGATCCATGGCTTAGGCCTAGGAAAAATGAATTTTGGTAATGAGGTTAGAGGCAGATTAAAGCATTTTTTTAAAATAGCAGACCTCTGGGTTCTTTGACAGATCTCCTTCTGGTTTTGTTTCCTTCCCAAAACATCTTGTGATTTTCTGCAGTCAAACAGAATAATATCAGGTATTATGACATCTATACAATGCGATGCACCTAACTAATTCTTCACATAAATATATACTCACAATTTTGTAGGTTTATAAGTTTAGATACCTTAACTGATGCTGGATATCCACAGATACTGGATGCTGTCTATGTATGTACAGAATGAAACTAAGGTATAGTTATACACTGGAAGCTAATTAAAAATATCCCTGATGGGATCAAGTTTGTCTTTCAATGATGCCAGAGCATACTAGTTTATATTAACATACATTAGTTAAGCACATGAGTTCAGATCAACAAATGGAAATAGAACCAGACAATAGCTGGTTTCTTTCTGGCTTGCACATACTTGTTATATGTTTAGGTCCTACTCTGGACAAGCAGAGCTCAGTGCAGTAACATATTTCTTTTTGCTAGCTTTGCATTTCACCTGATGATAGATTCTGGAGGACCATTAGCTTCCCCTCTTTAACGTGTTTCAAGAATGGCCAAACTATGGCTTGCAAGATAAATATTTCCTGACACATTGTTAGTCCAGCATGCAGTCCGTTTCTTGTCATCCTCTTCTGAAGGCCCTCAAGGCATGTGTACGGAGAACAGGTTATAGGCTTTGTGGGTTGTACTTATGGTTAGTGCTACAGGTAATCCCTGTAGTCCTCATTCCCAAAGATACTTGTAAGTGATGTGATGCCATGTGATAGGACACAGCAGGTGATGGAAATCCAGCTATTGATCACATAACAGGTACATAACAGAGAATGACCCAAAAATGTCCCCATAGGAGGCTGTAGGGCCCACCTCAGCAGAAGGGTGGGGAGTCAGTGCTTTCCCAGGGCATAATGCACTCCAGCCATACCTTGTGCCTTCTCCAGCACATTGTCCATGCCCTTTTGCCAGATTCTTCGAGCAAGCAGAATGGCCCAGGTGAGCAGTGCCATGGAAGCTCCTCTGTGTCCTGGGGACTTCCAACTCATTAGTTCTGCCACTCTTCCAGTCCTGGTACAGAGGCCACAGTGAAATACAGCCTTGTCTTTTGTACATGGATCCCCCCCCACTTTAAGCTATGCACAATCAGAAAGAAATCAGTAGGAGTTAAAAGATACTTTTCTAAGTAAAGAGAAAAATCAATCCTCAAGAGATGAATCTGGGTTGAAGATTGAAATATGAATACGAATAATGAAGAGGTAACATTGCAACCTGGTCATTTTGTTGAACATTAGGGCATTTTGACATATGCGAGGATGGGGGAAAAAATAGTTAATTAAATTTTGTTGTCTAAAATAAGCAAGGGTGCACTCACCTAATCCTGGGCAGAAATGTAGGTCTTGTCACTGGCTCTTGAGCATACATATTTAAATTGGAAAACCCAAAGCTTTTGGGTTCAGGTTTTGCAACATTGTTCACTTGGATTATGAATCGGGAATTATGAAATCTGAAGTGGGAAATGGTTGTTGTTGATGCTTTTCTTTAAAGGCTTCACTGCTTCGCCTTTTGTCTAGTTTTCCTTCTGTATGTATCCTGTGTGTCCCTACTTTATTTCCATTTCTCTCACCTGGACCTCACATGCCTGTTATTAACATGTACTGTTAATACTATAGACTTAATTTTCAGAGGGGCAGCACAAAACCAAAAGCAGCTGCCTTTGGCTTCAGCTGGAATTCAGCACCTCTGAAAATCAGGCACTAATGTTTTTCAGTTGGAAGAACAGATTCCCTTCTATAAAATAACGCTTTGCATTTACAATTTAAAGAACTTCCAATCTATGTAGGTTTTAAAACTCTGTGTACACGCTACTTTCGCACAGGAATCTGGCAGCCATTTCTAGGGAGCATTAAGCAACAAGATCTTGTAGTGAACAGCGGAATTATTTTTTATTTAGAGATTACATAACTCTGACAAAATGGAAACCAGCCCCTGTGCTTCACTGTAGACCAGAACTTTCTCTTCCCAGATGGAGGATGACCTTTAATTGTGTCAGTTCCACCCCACATCCTCAGAAAACAAGGGCAGCTGCTTCACACATGAAGGGAAGCAGAGCCTGAAGCAGCCATGTTGATCGAGGGTAGATCATGACTGAGGTAACCTTACAATAGCTACACGAATTAGACTCCATCCATCAGTCTGGTCTGCGAGAGTCTCCAGGCAAAAATAATTGATCTTAAACGTCACAAATTGAATTAGCTCCTGCCTACCTCTGTCCCTTTAGCAGACACTGTCGTAGCAATACTGATGCATCCAGAAAAGCTGCCTGTCACGGTTAACCCATGGGGGATCAAGCAGGGTTTGGTGCTAGCCGTGCAAAGAGTGACACTGCACCGGAGCTGCTCACTTAGCAGCGGCCCTACGGGAGAGCTGGGCAGACGGGGAGCTGATGGTGCTCTCGGGCTCAGCCTGCTGGAGGAGGAGGTGCCATGCAATCTTCATGTAGCTGGGACTCATAGCAAAGACAGAGAAACTAGAAACACACCAAGTATTCTGCCCTGAGTTAATTCAACAGTACTCCCATACATGCCTTATCAATAATTGTCCTAAAATCTCCAACACCACTTATGCTCCCTTGTCTTCGTTCCAGCCACTCTGGATTTTGATTCCCTTTCCCTGTTCCTTTAATGTCTTCATGGTGCTGAGGGGGTGGGTAGGCAAGAGGTGCTGGGACCCCTTCTGTGGAGCAGCTGTGATTGCTTCCCGAGGATGTGTGAGAGTTGGGAAAGATAGCGAGGCATGATTTTTTGCTGTACGCTGAAAGGCTTTCTCCATCAACCTGAAGAAGGACCTGAGAAGTGGTGAAAAGGTATAGAGTTGTCAGCCCCGAAACAAAAACGTTCGCACAGTTGGGAAGTAACTGGACAGTGTCTGCGTCCTCTGATGAGCTGAGACAATTCCATTACCCGCAACTTGCCATAAATCAGCAAGTCCTCTGCTCTGAAATAGGCATTCGGTGTTTGCTCTGGTATTCCTTAAAGTTCAGGGCTCTCGGTCAGAGAAATGACTTCAGTGCAGTGGTTGGCATGGAGTCACAGCAGTAAAGACTTTATCATTTCTTTTGACAAAATTGTCACTGAATGCAGTCACACGCTAAAATACAATTTTAAAATACGAATTCACTTTGACTGTGTTTATGTTAACTTTCTGTGAACAGTCAAGCAATTTACTTTTATTGACAAGAAAATCTGTAAAAAGTCAATGTCAAAGATACATATGTGTGCATTTAAGTAAACTAGTTTTAAGTTCTCATGCATAAGCATTCAGTTTTGAAGTGCTTACACATTCCCTCAGCCAAAGGAATGGAAACAATACAATGTGATTTATCTGACCAATCAAACCTAACCCAGACAGCTGCAGCGCAGGCTCTCCTGCTGGCTGCCATTTCCATGCCGGCAGAAGAAGAGGGTAGATGCCTCAGATGATTGTTTTTTTGTTGTGAGCTGGTCACTCGGCTCTTCTTGCTGATGACTCAGAAGCTAGAAAAAGCACAACCTGCCTCAAAGGGTCAAATGTGAAAAGCGTAGGAGCCCACTAAACCTGGCGCTCACCGAACAACTGCCTATCGGTGGTATTCACTAAATTTGGCCTTTCGTTTCTGTATTTACATGTGAATATGTCGATAGGGAGCAGTTTTGAGTGCTGTGCTGGATATGAAATCTCACCTCCCCCAATTGATTCAAAATTGTTACAAGAACTGTTGACAAGTTCCATGCAACAAGTACCATATTAGGACAAAATGGTGAAAAATATGCTGACATTTGGTGTCACAGTGGTGTTCTCGTGTAACACGGGGGATGCATGATGTCATCACTGAAATAATAGCTTCAAGCTATACCTGTGTAACACTCCTGTGTGAATATTCCTATGAACAATTCAGAAATGAAATAGAAAGGCTTCATTAAAAAGAAAAAAAAACACCACCAAACCCCAACATCTCTCAAGGATATGCCAAAATGCCGGCAAAGCTGCTGCTAAACCTGAAGATGTCTAAATTCCTTACAGGGCTATACCTTTGCCAGCAAAGCTCCTTATGACCTCGAAGGTCTGCTGCTGAGCAGTTAAATCTTGACCGCATTAGGTAGCACAGCACGTCGCCTGTGAGATCTCGAGAAGAAAACCGGCGTGGTGTGAGCGGGATTCCCCTGCGCACCCCTCAGGTTTCTGTGATACCGCAGAAATCCGTGCCCAGGGTTTCAGGCAGGTTATGCGCGTGCTTGTCCCGTCGCCTCCTCTGCCGGTGATCCCACCTGGCAGCACGGATTAGTTCGTAGCTCCCTGTCCATGCTAGCTCTTGCCATCTCTTACTTGTCTTTCCTCCATCTTCATCCATCGCAGGGAGTCTCTGCGAAGAACTTGGGAGAAAAGGTAATCTGAGGACAGATCTTCTGTGTTTTCCAGGGGTGCATTTTGGCTGAGGCGTGGATGTGGAACAAAATGGCACTCAGAATACAACGCTCCTCAAGTCATGTACTTCGTCAGCTCTGGTAGCATGACCTGCTTGCTGTCTAAACTGTGTTTTCAAACAGAGGTCTCCCTTGAAGAAAAATACAATTTTGAAAATCAGAAAACGTGGGGGTTTTTCCCTTTTTAAACCAGAAATCAAACCCAGCTGGATTTATAAGCTTGTGAATACCGTGATTTTCGGCTTGCCACTGACCCCCCCACGCTTTCAGGCGAAACCCGAGTGCAGCCCGGCGTGCCCGTTGCGGGGAAGGGACCCTTCTCCGAGGCGGGGGCGGGGAGC
>NW_009191452.1:0-544 GCF_000690835.1 Fulmarus glacialis | reverse complement strand
GTCCCCCCCCACTTTGTCCCCAGACCCCTGACTTGCGGCGTTTCTACCCCACGAGCGTGCTGGAGACGGGCAGCGACCTCCTCTTCTTCTGGGTGGCACGTATGGTCATGCTGGGCCAGCAGCTCACCGGGCGCCTGCCCTTCTCCCAGGTACCACCGATGTCCCCTCCGATGTCCCCAGGAGTCCCCTGTGTCCCCTTGGGGTCCCCAGGAATCTTCTGTGTCCCCTTGGGGTCCCCAGGAGCCCCCTGTGTCCCCAACATCCCTTAATCTCTTCTTCCCGCCACGTGTCTTGTTCATTTTTGGGGTTCCTACTGGTTCTTCTTAGAGCTCCCCAGTGTCCCTGTGTGTGTCCCCTCAGGGGTCCCGTGTGTCCCCAAGGGTCTCTTCTTTCCTTTCTCCTGGGTGTCATGTTTCTTCTCGGGGGTCCCTGTCCCCCTTTGAGGCTCCTCATTGTCCCCGAGGGTCCCCTTTTCCTTCTCTCCCCAGTGTCAAGTACTTTCTTGAGGCTCCCCCGGGGCCCCCGTCCCCCCCCTTGGGGCTCC
>NW_009191451.1:0-1380 GCF_000690835.1 Fulmarus glacialis | reverse complement strand
ACGCAGGAAAATCAGCGGCTCTCATCACAGCCATCCTGCCTGCAGAGCGGAGCGCGTCTGGGCAGCCCCTGGAGCACGCCGAGTCCCCACGTCCCCTCCCGGGACCACGCTGCTCAGCCATGTCATTCCCATGGGAGACTCAGCCCCTGGCCCCCACGGTGCAGGGACCCACCCGCCGTGGCCTCCCCAGCCCCAAAGCTTCATCCCCATGAAGAGGGTCCCCGGGACCCCCGCAGCCCCAGCCAGGGAGACGGGGCCGTGTCCTGTGGCCGCAGCTGGCGATGGCAGACACGCGTGTGCCGCTCCAGAGGTGCCGTGGCTGGAGAGGGCCAGGCAAATCAGATTGCTGCCGATATCTCAGCCAGAGGGGCTTAGAGGAATTAGGGAACTGCAAATGCTTGATAAAAGGATGCTGAAATAATCATAAAGCACTCATTTTGCTGCTGTGCTCCTGAAACAGCTAAACCATGAGTAGCTGTATCGCCAGGTTCCCATTACTAATGCCGATGCTATCGCTGCCTCGCTGCGAGCACACGTTCCCTGGCTGCCGGAGGACGGCAGCTTGATTGCTCAAGTTCAGTAGTTGCCGTCCTGAAGGTTTTAGTGATCTGATTATACCAGAAACCCTGAGAAGCTTATATGGATGCTATTAATGGCGGCGTTCAGTCCCCGTGCTCTGCCTGTGTGAAGGGCTTAGGCGGATTGACAGTGTGCTGGGATCGGCTAATCCTGCCCGGAGGATTGATGCAGATGTCTACCTGAACCCTCCCAAGGGCTGGGACTGATCCTGCACCCCCTGGCACCCCAGCCTCTGCACAGCCCCCGGCCCCGTGCCAGCTCTGGGGATGCCCTGCTCGGGGGGTGCCCTGCTCAGGGGGTGCCCTGCTCTCAGGAACAAGCCCCCTTTAAGGGTCCATGGGAGCAGCTGGCCCTGCTCTGCAATAAAGCCAGGCCCAGGTGGATAGGCTTAGTTTGGGTGTAGCGCTTCCCAGGGGCAGGACTGCAGGTTCAGCCTGCTCTGCAGGGAGCTGTGAGGATTTCTCTAAGTCAGGAGATGCTGTTGAGGAGATTTGCTGTGCCGTGCCACTCTGGGGTGGGCTGCCCAGGCACAGCCCCCTCTCGCCCCGGCTGGGCACTGCCAGTGGGATGTGCTGGCTGCCCAGGAGCAGGGAGGCTTTGCAGCGCCTGGCCCCAGGGATGACCGTGACCACGAGCCCTTGTGCGCCTGCGGGGCCAGGTGAGGGGGGGCTGACCGCGGCTGGGGAGGGGGCTCTCTGTGGGGTGGGTGCCCGGGAATGGCACATGGCACTGCCCTGGTATGGAGAACCCATGCTCAGGGATGCTCTGTGCCAGCAGAACTACTCCTCCAAACCAGCTGGG
>NW_009191450.1:0-7240 GCF_000690835.1 Fulmarus glacialis | reverse complement strand
AGCCGACCTCTCGTGCCAGCACCCGGCGGGACCGCGGCGGTGAGCCTGCCACCACGCACGGACAACAGCAGCGCAGTGAAAGCACCACCGCTGTCCGCTGGGGGGTAAAAAGAGGGTGAGTCTGCAGGAGCTGCCTTCGGTTTTTGGAAACAAAAGCCACGGTGTTAAGAGGCTCCAGGAATCTGAGCAGTTCCTCAGAGCATTTGGTTTAGATGAGGAGGAGTCATCAGCATCATCTATTTTTCATGTTAAGTATTACGAGCATTCATCTGATGAAATGCTAAATGAGCTATGCCATGCTGCTGCTGGAAAGATTTCACTACATGGAAGAAGTGCCGGGTGCTCATTTACTGCACACAAAAATGCCAAATTTGTCAGAAGAGTGACTCTCTTCAGCAGGTCTAATATTTGAAAGGAACATCAAGATTGGTGCTGTGATAGGGGACAAGCATAAATTTGTGAACTGATGGTGAAAGGAAAGACTATCCTGGGGAAAGGGAAGGAAAAGGGTAGGGGAAGATAGAAGAAGACACCAGGATGGCAATGAATTGGGTAGAAGAGATACTTTACAAGAAAAGTCATGAAATAGGAAGATAGGGGAGCAGCTCAAGGTCTGCAGGCTGTCTGAAAGCGCTCTTTGGGGGGGCAGCAGAAATGCCGTTCATCTGTTGTGTGCACTGTGGGGCCTTGTTCCTCCAGGGGAACAACAGTCATGGATGTGATTGTGAAGGGACAAAATCATGAATGTGAAGTGGGTCATTAGGCAGATGTTGAGGTAGTTCTGAAAACAAAGTCAATGAGCTGCAGGGTTGGGCTTCTAGAGGGATGGTAAGACTGTGCTGGTGCCCAGATCATAAAAGGACTAAAGCGTGGGGGAGCTGCATCCAAAAATCAATGTGTAATCAATTGGTAATACCGCTGGAGCTACATTCAGTTGTGCCTAGATTGAATTTCCTGGCACTGTGGAAGGTGTCTGATACATGGAAAGAAAGGAACGGCTTGGGGAAGCAGACCAGAAATTGTCATTGGCAGCATAGCCCAAATCATGGCCTGGCCCTGCTTTTGGTGAACTCCTGGGGAGAGCTGATGCTGACTTGGGAGAAGGTTTAATCCTAGCTCCTGGGACAGGACTCGCCTGCCAACACGTGGGGGTAGCCCAAGCCATAGCAGGATCCTGGCGAGCAAAAGATGCTCTGCACCTTCTCCAGCACGAGGCTCTGCCAAGTAATACAGCAAAGCCCAGTGGTAGCATGCCTATGGATTTCATATGGATTTCATGCAGCTTTAACAGGCTTCTGCACAGAGCAAACATCCTGCATTTGGCAGGATAATAGCTGAATTGCTCGAAGTCTAATTACAATCAAATCTTGCTAATTTGTGCCCATAACTGGAGATTCAGTGAGAATGACAAAACTTTAGCAAGTTATGGAGTAAGTGGTACACACATTTTAAGAAGCGTGGCTAATGCATTACAGAATTCATTATCACTTTACAAACTTCTTCACACTCTGGAAAAGGATGAATGCTCTTAATTCATTTATTTTGACAAGGTTTGTTTCTTAAGCATCTTTTGTTATAGCTGATAAGTTTGTACTGTTAAAAAAAAAAGTAATGAATTTAATTAAGGAGACATTATAATAGCCCCTTCTTAGCAAGTCTGTGCCATGGCCAGCGCGGATAGAAGTGAACGTGCGGCACTTCATTCCGCTCACAAAAGCCGCTGACGTAGCCAGTGCCTGGCAAGTCCTTTCTGCAAAACAGCAATACCAGTGACTCCATTTGTCTTCCTGTTGGGGAACTGTCACTTTTTTTAGAAACAAACAGAATAGCTCTCATTTGGCATAATATCTTTAGAAAAAAAAAAAATTAAGTTAAAAAGGAATCTTTTCTATCGTGAGGAGGGTATCTCTGGCACTCTGAGAACGTGCCACATGGAAGAAGTTTGACTGAATGTTTGTTACTGTGCTTAAAATCTTACCAGTTTATTCATTGCTAACATGTTGTATCTCATTGAATAAGAAATACAGTTTGGGGGAAAACAGATCAGATTTGCAGGTCAGAGGCTCTGCAAAAATGGGATTTGAACCTAAGTGCAGCAACCTTGAGGCAAGGCTGCCCTTCCTTGAATGCCAGATGTGCAATGAGGGTAATTACCATCACCCGCACTGGCTCTCTGATTCGGACGGCGAGAGAGGCAAAGGTCAATTCATGGCATGAATCTTCATACTCACACCTGGGCCGCCCCGGGCTGCAGACAGGCGTTTTTCTTTCTTGCCAGTAGCGCAGTGGTTGCAGATACGTGTATCTGCCTGTGTACCACTTGTAAATCTATAATTAATTACCATAGGTTAAACAGACTGAGGAAATAACTGGAGTCTTTTTGAGGAAATGTAATTGTCAATATAGCAAGACCCCTGAATTATGGATTCAGCAATGATTGCTATTACAGAGATGGCGTTAGACGAGTATCATTTTGTCAATTAACCTTTTACAATTCATAGTTTATTATAGCCTAGAACAATCCATTTTTAAAGACTCTTTTTTTTTTTTTAAAACGCGACTCTTGCTGCTTTAAACACTTACTACCTGCTTTTTAGCCTTTGAACATAGACTGTTATACTTGCTTAGCATAATGTATAACCCTAGGTCGCAAAGCTAAAGCAAACCCTTTTAATTTATGGAGGATTTCATTTTAGCTGAATATTTTGAAGAATTTCCTAACTTTCTGATGGCACATCAGGCCGGCCAAGGATACAAATGTATCTGTGTTCCTGGGTCCAACCTCTTTACCCTACTATAATTTAAGCTTTAATTTCATAACCTACAGTGCCCTGGCTACTTAGCAAAAGAAAAAAGCATTCTTAGTCAAGACTGTGTAATAGAGAATTCTTCTGCTACAGCAGATAAAATGACAATGACAAAGTAATTATCATAAAAATTATTCTTTTCTAAAAATATTAAAAAAAAAAATCTCTGCTGTAGGAAAGGGAACAGACACTAGTTTTGAGGAAAAACACTTGGAAAAATGGTGATATGGTTTCTTTGCTGTACAAATACAATTATTTTTCTGCTAGAAATAGCGTTGCTGTAACTGCAATGGTAAAGGGTAGGAGAGAGGCAAGGTTTGCAGGGAGAGGTAATATTTTTAATTAGAACAATTGATATAGTTGAAAAAAAACAGAAACACTTTCAGGGGGCTTGTGTGTCTGAAAGCTTTTTTTTTTTCCTCCCCCCAACTATATCAGCTGGTCTAATAAAAGATATTCTTTCTGCCTGCAAACCTTGCTATTTTTGTATATAGCTGTTTCTGTGCATGTGATTTGTCCACTAAGAGGACAAAGAATGGTATAATATGGTAAAAATTGACTCTGAAATACTAAAAGATTTAAAATGGTTCCTTAAAATGCTGAGAACTTGGGATTGGCTTTGTGTTTTAAAGAGAATAATTGCAACTCATGAAGGAACTACACACATACAATAAAATGTGGTCAACTCTTCCTTTCAGTAGCTTTGAAGCAGCAATAATCTAACAAAGCACCTTGCTCTTGCTGTGCTGACAATGAGTCCGGTGTACAAAAAAGAAATTAAACAAAAAAAGACATTTTAATTTCAAGGTTCACTGGAAAAAACATGAAAAAAAAAATCAATGTTTGCCAAAGAGAAAGACAAACTCTGAAGGGAAATGAAAAAAAAGTATTTACAAGATTCAAAGAGAACTTTATAAATAATGGGGCAATAGAAAAAGATATTAAATATTTGTCCCTCTTAACCCTAAATATGCAGGTAATATTCCCAATAAATCCTTCACAATGAAATGACCTTAAGGAATCATCCAATTATGTTGTTATCAGCTCTAGAAATTATTAGGAAAAGCAAAAAAAGCCTCAAATCAAAAACCCCAACTGTGATAGTATTAAGGACTGAGGCTGGATCCGGCATTGCCCTTCGCCTCGCGCCTCTCGTTGCTCCCTGCTCCCAGCGGCTCCTGCTGCGGCCTCTCCTGCTCTCTCCCCTACAAACGCTCTGCCTGCTCCTCCCTCACCGGCGCGCTGGCAGCTCAGGGAGGAGTGTTTGGGGCAGTCACCTCTCCATTGCACCGCTGCACCACCCCAGAGCTCAGAGGAGGCTGCAAAACCTCCCCGGGGTGCCCGTGGGATGTGCGGAGCTCCCACGTAGCTCCGTGCCCCAGGAGCTGTGGCCCTGGACCCACGGAGCATCTCTGCACCTGTACATGCTTTTGACTTCGGGACACACTCGAACCCGTCAGCTCGGAGCTCCCTGGTGCTCGTGCTGCACCGTTGGCCACGTCTGAGCTCAACAGTGCCTCGAGACCTCACCCTTGCTGCAGCCACCCCCCACTGCAGCAAGGGTGAGGTCCCCTGCAGCAGGCAGCCCCATCCCTGCTTACCCACGTCCCCCCAGGATGGCCACGTCCTCCGGAGGCCCGGTGCGGAGCTCACGCACACCGAGCCGGGGCAGAGAGTGGCGCTGCCTGATGGGTGACCGTCCAGGGCAGGCTTTGCGGTTGTGCTGGTCTGGCTGCGACTGCGCAGCTACTGTACGTGAAGCCTGTAGAGAGAGCTACAGCTTCAGCTATGTGTCAGGCACAGCCCCACTGTCACTCTGCTTCGACCTAACAACAGCTGGTAGAACTGAATGGCTTTCGGATTTAACATTTTATCTAAACTAACACCCTCGTTCTCGTCCGCATGTTCCCGGAGCCAGGGTGTGAGCGATGGGAGGGCCGTGGGAGATGAAGGCGAGCAGAAGGAGGGTGGTGGTGGCTGTGGCCGTGCACCCCCTCGCCGCTGTTGGCAGAGGCGCGCGGTTGGCTGCGGACCACCGTCGTCCTTGGTGCCATACTGTGCCCCAGCGACGCCCGTGAGCACAGACCAGGCCTGCACGCTATGCAGGACTGGCTAATTAACTGCAAATGGTTTTTAATTAGATCTCGAGCGGGTAACGCAGGGATGAGCAGGATCGGCCTGGGGAGCGCGTCGAGGGGTGCCGGGGTAGCACCTTCCCTGCCTGCACCCGCCCGCTGCCTGCACCTCCCTCCTAAGGCTGCTCTCCTCTGGGATTAAATTGATTTTCGACAAGCACTAGTGTCCAGGATCAGACCTGGTCTCTCTGCCAGGTCTGGAACGCCTTTCTCCCTATTAGTTTTCTGATATTCAGCTATTGGAGCTTTCTGTAAGGATGTTTAGGTTTTATATATACTTTGTCTGACATCTAAAACACTTTATAAACTTTATCCATTTAATTCTCCTACGCTGTGCAGTGTGCTGTAGTGGCATTATCTTCACTTTACTGATAAGGAGATTTACATTCGCACAAAACCAGGCTGGAATTGGGGTAAGGACCGGGCTCAGAGCTCCAGATGTGACGATAACCGGCTGCCTGCTTGCAGCGGTAGCTTGTACGGTTCTGTCTCTCCCCAGTGTGACACGGCAGGTCAGGCCACGGATTTCCTTCTTATAGGTGCCTTTTTGTTTCAGATTGGGCTAAACCTCGCTGAATGTGTGGGGTTGTATGGGCCCTAACTAAAGGCTACCCGTTATTTCAGACAGTAGAGCAGGTAAGCCTCTTTAGGAAACCAAAGTGGCTCCAAACTGAAAAGCAAGCATGTATTATCACCGCCTGCAACAACTGCATGTGTAAAATCATTCAGAAATGTGAACTAGAGGTTTTGCTAGGTGCTCGTGCACAGCAATGTGTGCATACGTGAGAGAGAGAAAGAGAAAAGAAGAAGCACAACGGCTCAGGGAGGGAATAGTGCAAAGTGCTGTCCCCCAAATGTTCCCATGACTATGGCCCTGCGGAAAGTGGCAGGGACAGGATTTTTTGGCTAACTGCTGACCTGTGGTAAAGGACTGTAAGAAACCCCATCTCTGGTGGTTACCTAGGTAAATGGGAATGCATCCTGAACCAAAAAAAACAAAACACTTCATTTGATCTTCCTATGTAAAATAACCCAACTTTTTTGGTTTTCTTGGGGTTTTTTTGGCTAATTGCATGTGTCGGAAGGGATCACAGTATTTAATTTACAACCATGAAGTTGGACTGCCTGATCAGCATCAAAAACATTTACAAACTGTTGGTTCACCTAAGCACATCAACTATGCTGTGCCAGACTCAGCCCTCCAGAGCATGCACTGATGCTCTTGGGTTCAGAAATGATGTTGGTGCTGCTTGGCTGGTTTGCATCTTACTCTAAGAAGGTTTTAAGGAACCCAGCTCCTGAGATAGACAGAAATTTAATGATTTACGTGAAGCAATGTCTTGCCAGCTGCGGAGTTGGTTCAGGGTCTGTAAATCTGATCAAATGCACTGAATACGGTTAAGGCTGGATTCACAACTCTGGGAGGAGAAATCAGCTCTTACTGGACAAGAGGATTTTATACCCAATAATTAGGCTAAATGAAGCTGTTATACAGAATGATGGCAAAGAGCCACGTTTTGCTGGCATGCTATAACACCACATAATACATGAATGTGGTGTATGCAGTAGGTGCTGCTTTCTCCTTCCAAAATTTTTATTACAGCCCTAACCACTGACACTTTGTTCTCTGCCAATTCCTCTGCTCCCTTCTCTCATGCTGGCAAAAATATAGCGGGACACCTAAAGCTGTAGGCCTTGGCAGGATCATGTGAATATGCTGAATACATACATGCTGATTAATTCATTGCCTTAGCAACTGAAAAGTCTCACATTATTCTCCCTTGTTTATTGGCCCTTTCAGAGCTAATGTGAGCAGTAAAGATCAACCACAGGCAAAATACAGCATCCATTAACTGCTTGCACCTGCAAGGGCCAAAAAACTTCTTTGATCCCAAAAGATTACCTGTTCCACACAAGTCAGATAACGTTCCTTCAAACACCAGCCCAATAGCCGCACCTACACATACCGACTATGCGTGCTGTCCAACTAAATTTTCCAGTGCCGCCAGCGGCAATGTACAACAGTTTCCCTTTGCTTTGTGGGCGCACAGATGATTGCTGGGTGTGCAAGGGAGGAGGGAATCTCGCTTTTGGAAAACAGCGTGCGGACGAGGCCCTTGATGGTGCAATGTCACCTTGGTTTCTCCTCAGAAAGCTCATAGATCTGTAGAGAAAGAGATGGCCAGGGTACTACTGTAAGCAGGGCGTTCGGGTGCCTGTCTGTGTCTGTTGAACGTTAACAGCAGCCTCACAAATCCCACACCGTTTGTAGTGCGGCAGCTGCGGCTCGGTAACGCA
>NW_009191449.1:12187-13316 GCF_000690835.1 Fulmarus glacialis | reverse complement strand
GTTCAGCCGGCTGTCGACCAGCAGCCCCAAGTCCTGGGGGAACCAGATGGTTCCACAGACTAAGCTGAACTACCCTAACACACCCGAACAAGCTTTCTATGTTCAAGAATCTTCTTTCACAAATCTATGTTCTCAAATCTTTTTTCGCAACGTTCTCATAGTATCGCTGTCATCTGAATTGTTTCAACCCTTAACCATAAATAACAGAATTTTTTGACTAAAGTAAATTTGTCTTGTACACGCAAATTTATTTCCCTTGGGAAAGCCTGATACATAGTGAATATATAAACAAAGAGGCAAAACTGCAAGTGGAAAATAGGCAATTATTTTAAATCTACATTGTGATTACTCACCAGTTTGTTATAAAAAGATACAAAACCATAGCCTTTTGACTTTCCAGTTGCCATATCTTTAACTACCCGTGCATCCCTGTGAAAAGAAGCACAGCTATATGAGGGTAATATTAATAACCTGCAAAATAAAAACTAAAAGGAACCACACACACTGTATTGTGAGCATAATTTTTTCTTATAAATTCAGTTAGCCCTAAAACTACAGTCATTCCTGAACTCTCCCTATTGCTTCTTTACCTGTTAGAAAAAAGCAGTAGGACAAAAAAAATAACATGTAATAAACATGCAACCTATCCACATAACCTATACTGGCTAAAACTAGAATGTTCAAATTTGAAGTATAAGAGAAACAAAGTTTCCTTTTCTAATATTCTATTGGCTAGGGTCGTCTAAGGTTTACTGTTCTATAAATTACTGTAACAATTCTATCTAATTTACCATGCATTTTCTAAATAGTTAAATGTCTTCTGCCTAGTGATACAAAATATATGAAATATTAAAAAATCGAAAAAGAGGAAAAAATAGGAATTAAAAGGCATACATGGCCTGTTAACAGATTTCTTTATTTTTCTTGGTCAATTCTCTACCATCATTTTGGAGTTTGGGTAGCTGTAAATTTTGAAAAATTGACATTTTCAGAAATTTAAGAAAGGAGAATAAAACTAACAACAATGCTAAGCACACCAGTACGAAAACAACAAATTTACACAGAAATTTTAGTGAGTAAGTTAAAATGATTGGAAATATAGAACTGCACTGAATATAGAATGTTAAAA
>NW_009191449.1:0-12138 GCF_000690835.1 Fulmarus glacialis | reverse complement strand
TATATAAATAATGTATAATAAGAATAAATAGAAATGAGAAAAAATCTACAACTGAGTTCCAGTGTGCACAGTTCCTTGCAGTTAGCCTTCAAGATCCTGTCCATTCTTATGAGCAATTCTGCAAAATAACCAGAATGCTATTACTTTTAATTGTGACTTGGACTTTAGAAAAACTGCAGGTCTCAGGTATAAATATAGATTGAGAAACAGAAACCTGAATTATTCTCTTTAAATCGATTTTTAAAACAATACTACTTACCACATTAAGAGACAAAAAGCAAAGTAAACAAAATAGCAGAGGTAAGAAATAAGATTTATGATTCATTTAAAAATATGCGTACAGAACAAGAGAAAAATAAGAATTTTGTTCTTAGAAATATATTCCTGTAAAGTAGTACAAAAATGTTCATGTGCAACTTTGAATGATTTTTATAAAGATAAACTGATAGAAGATTAACAGACTTTTTTGTAGCAGTAATCTCAAGGACATACACACTTTAGCACTCACAAGGATTCTTGTAATGTTAAATATGTTCAATTAAAACACCAAGTGATTTAGTATCACCTGAATTATCTATGAGAAGTTTAAAGAAACATTCTCTTAACCGGCAGAAATGTGCACATAATGTAAATCCACCATTCTTTCATTTAAATATTATAATCTTAATTCATCCCCTGTTATCATCCAAAAACGTAGATTTCATTCTCATAAGTATTAGCTTTTTTCAAAATGTTCACAAGTTATTCAACTAGCTGCTTCATAAATTATATTCCAATTGCCTAGTTTTCTATACTACCTACGAAATGCAGCATGAATGCATGCAAAATACACTGAGGATGCAACATATACCAGTTGTCAAGTCACTACTCTGTACACATTTTGAACAACAAGAAGTCACACTTAGGAACAGTAATTAAATTTTAATAAAAAGTTGAAGGACATTAGCATATAAATTAGGTTAAAAGCACATTCCTTTCAGCAAAACCAGAGCACAATTACATTACTGTATTTACAATCATGATAGATACCGAGATGAAACAATGACCCCTCTTTACTGCCCACCCAACATAAGGAAATTAACATCAGAAAAATTATCTAAAAAGATAAGAAATAGCATTTCAACTCAGAAACAAATTTTCACTGTCATATTTTCTAACTGATATTAGAAATGTTTATTATGATACTTACGATATTTTACCAAAAGGAGCAAATGCTGACTTGATGTCTTCTGTTGTTATTTCTGGACTTAAATCCCCAACGAACACATGGAAGTGATCTGAAAATAAATGATTTACTAATCAAATATTTAACTGCTATCTGAAATTTCAACTCCTGAGAAAGTGATGCTCTGCACACAGCACTGGGAACCACGAACGCCCAGGACTCCATTTGATGAGCAGCAGCAATTTAATCTGTCCACTCCAGTTTCCCCAGTTGTAAAGCAGAAACAGAAGAATTAGTTTGCAAAATTCTATTAAACACAAGATGGGAAGGAGAAACGTTATGTTTAAATGCATTTATGACAAATTATTACCACATTGTGAAGTATTTGTGCAGAAGTGATACTGTGGCATTACTTTACTTACTGGATGTATCTTTTTTCTGGCTACTTGGTGTTGTTGCCCAGTTTACTTTGACCTCCTGAAAATAAGTATAAGATTTAGTATAAATTCACACAATTCTAACATTTTATAAGTTCATTCAAGGGTGGGTTAGAACTGTCAATGTTTACAAATGATCATTCAATATAAAACACTGTAGTAATTAGAACATCACAAACAATATGTTTCCAGAACAAGAGTTACTTTTTTAAATCAGTATTTTAAAAATATTATTCTAACAATATTTAGCCTTGGTAAACATCTTCAACAAAATGAATGCCCCACAGTTTTATTAATATTTTTACACAAACCTATACTCCTTAAATCTAAGATTACAATGGAAGCAACTTACCTTTCCCAAAATTTTTCTCCCATTCATAGCAGCTAATGCAGCAGCTGCATCTCTGTGTTCATAAAATTCCACAAAGCAATAAGGGTCATTGCTTGTATGCTGCAAAACAGAAAATCCAACAGAAGAGTTGACCCTTCTGCTATCGGGTTGCTGAGAAGAAAATCCAGGAAAATATATTACTTATAGCTAGAAACTTTAAGAATGATTTGCATTAGATTTATGAAATAGCCTTTGACATTACACTTAAATGCAAGAATTATTAAGACGGACTTTTTATTAAAGGTCTAGCAATTTCTGAAGTATAGTTTACTTTGTATGGGGGCTCAGTACTCTAAGTTTACTAAACTAAAAATAATTCAACTACCAGAAAAGTGATCTGCAGACTGGATGGAAGGGGAGAAAAAAGGAGAAGAATGGAGAGAAGAACAAAAATGGTCTTCTGCCTCACATATATACTCAAAGCTTGAAAGGTTTGTTCCCCAGGTACATTTTTGCCAATTTTCTCTCTCCTGCTACTGAAGAAGTTTTTCCTCTTATTTGCCTGAAAATCACTAGCAGACAGCAACCTAGAAGTTGCATATTCTCACTCTCAAGTGAAAAATGTTATACCCAGCAACTGGGAAATAACCCTTTAAAAGGACTCAAAATAGTTTGACTGAGGGAAAAAGATATTAATCAATTGATTGTTACTCTGGTAAATCTTGGGTATAACCTGTTTTTGTAGGATGGCCTATCGAATCACCTTTAAAAATACTAACTGACAAACAAAGCTCACTGAAGTATTAAATATACCAGAGTATTAAGTGCAAAGAACGTAAAAGTTTTCAGAAAAGTTGATCAAGTGGAAATGATGATTAGAATACCAACTTTAACGTTGGATTTAATCTGCCTAGAAGACGTAAAGAGTACAAAAACTAGAACCTTACACCAAAGTATCCACAGTAACCACTCTGCATGTACATGGACTACAAGATGATAAACACCAGTATTAAACTAAACAAACTACTTCTTGTATGAACAGGGAAGGGTCTAGCACGTAAAGAAACTGTTTTGGCATCAGTATTCTTGCATATCAACCTCCCCCAGTGTCAGGTAGAGCATAGCTCTAACACAGGTTAAGAGTAGGCCTTTACCAGTTTTACTATTTAACTTCTGAAAATTCATACACGCTTATATGAACAAAGAAATTCTAATTCTGCCCCGTAAAGCTGGATTGAACATCTTCAAACATAGTTCTGTCTACACCTGAACAAGGGAAGCTATTAAGATCTAATAGCTGAGCTGATGACAAGGCCTTTATATACATAAAATGATCAAGTAGTTTGAAGTCTTCCTTCTAAACACTGTCAGTACTAGGTGTCTCTAACTGATGCAAAATGAACAGACAGGAGAAAATATACCTGAGATGATAAAAACAAGAGTTTAAGTCACAACAGCCACGAAGTGCTCTAAAAGCACATTCACTCCAGATGCCCCAAAACTTTAAGCCTTAATTCACCCCTCTTCCCATACTATTTTCCTGCTGCAATGAAAACAAGATTTGGGAAACCCATTTAAGGACTTAGCAGATTTAGCATAGTTTATGCTTCAACTGAAGTGCAATTTTACTCTTAGACTGTGGGGAGGTCTTCTTTAGCACTAAGAATTTGTCTGAACATGAGAAGAGCCTCTTTTGCAGATGCCCAGATCTTTAGGTGTTCAAGATACCTGTAAATGCTAGCCACATCACCCCCTGAGTATTATATACCCCCCCCCAAATAAACACTTGAAATCTCTAAACACTTGACATGTTCACGTCACATTCTACAAATGAAAAAGAGTGAGCAAACAGTTGATGCACCTGGCTAAAGGTGGGGGGGGTTGTCACAAAAGTTTTGAAAACATTTGGGTATAAACTTGACTGATGGTGGCAATAACAATGGACAGGTAAGAACCACTTAAATGTAACTCAGTGCCTATGAAAAGTTTACAACATACTGATTAGCAGGATGGACAGTATGGACAGGTACTTTGACAGTTAAAAGCGCTGTAGCTACAGGCCAGTTCCAGTCTAGAATCCATCCTACACTTGCTGACTGCTTGGTGACAGGTGCTAAGGTCAGCCCAGTGCATTCACCTCCGTATGACTGAATATAGCTGCAAGTAGCTTTTTGTTTACCTACTTATTTCATAAAGGTGTCTCACTGTTATTTCTATGGTTATGTAAAATCTCAAAACCACAAAGCCTAAATCAAGGTAAAATGAATGTTGGAATTTCTCATCTGGTTGTCAAGAAATCTCTGATGCTAATATCTCTCGATCAACTGAAGGTTGGAGCAGCAGTACCTTATTTCTGAAGAGCGTATGACAGTCAAAACTGCTTCTTCAGAGAAAAACTAACAACTGTGCTGTTATCCTCTTGTTTAGTTATCTTTCTCCAATAAACTTACAGAAAATGTGGCAGAGCTCTTATCTTCACGAAGAAGTTTTAATAAAGTGCCAAATGGGAAATTATTAGTCAAGACAAAGATGAGTGTGATTAAACAAGCATTGGGTGGATAATAAGCAGCTAAAAACAAAAAAGCAGTGTGTCACATTGAAAGGAAAAGACCACCACAGAGGAGTTACTAGTATTGTTCCTAAAGAAGTTTGGTTGCAAGACTTGCCTTTTAATACTTTAACAATCTTGACCAAAAAAAAAAAGTGACTGTACTCAGGAAATCTGTAATTACAAGTTAGTACGAAGCATAAGAAGTAGTAAAAAGTAGGAAGACCATACAGAAAACCAGAGTTGAAGAACCAAAGATTAAACCTCGCAAAAGTTCCGATTAGTCCCTGCCTGTTTGAAGTTTATCAGTTATAAATGCAGAAGGAAGGAAAATATTAGGGAGCGAGAAGTTGCCTAGGATGTGCCAACAAGATCACAGAAATGGCTACCAACCCTAAACGTACCAGAGTATTTACAACTGAGAGAAGAAAGTATTAATACTTACCAACACTTTGTACAAAAGACCTTATCTGGAACACTATGGAAATTTTGTCACTTTGTTTCAAGAAAAAATTAATTTAAGAACAGACAGGTGCAGACACGAGCTATTCACACTGGCACAGAAGCAGCTCAGGAAGAGCAAAACCTATTCTGAAGGATTTTTTACTTTTCGTCCATAGTGAAGAAGCATTTATTTGAGAGGGAAAACAATTACTGAGGCTCGTGTTCAAATAAAGTAAAAAATGTACAAAATAGCCATGAGTAACACTTGAAATAATAAGGTTTCTGATCATCAGAACAACGTGGTTCTGAAAAGAGGGGGTAACAATCTTTTAAATAAAGTGGAATCTCATCATCAGCTGATAAAAGGTACGTCAGGGCTACAAGCAAAAGTACAGAACTGTACACAACAACAGGTCTCTTCTGCAAAAAGTTACGCCCAAAGCCAAACACAATCAACCTAAAAAAACCACTACAGTAATGCCAAAAGAAGCCCCCAACTCCATTTATTTTGCACAACTTTATCCTAAGTTACATTATATTTGCTACCCCCCTGGATGTGGAAGGCCTTACCTCTGTTATCATTTTACAGCTTTTGCATGGTCCAATCTGGCTGAATAACTGAAGTATAAGAACTTCAGTCACATCTCTGGAGAGGTTTCCTACATACCTACACAAGGAAACAAAAAACCAACATTTTAAATCAGAAATTATCATCTTTTCAAATGTAATTACGATTTTAAAATCCTAAATGACTATGAAAAATCTCCCTTTAAATATTCCCAGTATCTCAAAGATAGTATTTACAAATTATTTCATGATAAGAGTTTTAACGCAGCATTCACGTGGTTTCTAAATTATAAAGTTGGACACACACATTGAGAACATGAAGCTTGATTCAGACATAA
The DNA here is from genome assembly GCF_000690835.1 of Fulmarus glacialis. Classification (NCBI taxonomy): domain Eukaryota; kingdom Metazoa; phylum Chordata; class Aves; order Procellariiformes; family Procellariidae; genus Fulmarus; species Fulmarus glacialis. Next base: position 6,308 of record NW_009191449.1, on the reverse strand, counting down.
TACTGGACACCGGTACCTAGTGCCAATCGTTTCTTTGGCAGAGAAATGTCAAAAGCAGGAAGAGCATTGCTCAAGAATGTTGGGTAGAACAAGCAACCAACTGGGCAAAGATGTTTTAAGTTTCACTTCCCACTGAGCATCTAATCAAGACTATTTCTGAATTTGGGTACGAACCCACATCTAACTCCTTTTAGTTCAGTAGTAGCTATCAGACATAAATTGTGCTGCCTTGCAAGCGACCAACTAAATTTTTCTGTTTTCCTGAACATTTGGAAAACCAGCCCACTCACCCATAGGCAAAGCAATTTATGCAGCATTATGCCATAGGAATGCTCCGCACAGCATCTATCTCAACAGCTACCACCTCTGTAAAACTCTCCAAAATTTTGGCAGTGTTATTTTAATATCACCCCTACTTCCTGATTTTTTTATTTATAAAAACATTAGAATAATTTCAAGTTTTGAAAAACCTATCAAGTTTAGATAGTCTTAGATTTACCCTAGATAGCCAAAATCCAATAGCAGAGTTTTAGAACTACTTCTAGGTAGTCTGCTACATTTTACATTCACAAAAAGCAAAACCAGGTCACAGAGATGGCTGAGAAAAGAATCATGGGTGCAAAACTGAATTCTTAAAAAAAAAAGTGACTAATTTGTAATCAAATTGTAAACAAAGCGATCAGTTAAGAGAAAGGCTTGTCACAGCAACAGAACTCAAAAGTCATCAGCACAGGGACGTTCATTATCTTTGTAAATAAGCCTGTCAAGACATAAAGTATTAAAATGCAACCAACAACACGAGCAGAACTTTTGTGATTTAGCTGTTGAAACAATATACATTTTATTCATTTTACTCTGATCTCTTATAGTATGTCATAATACAGTAAACTAAAGTCAGTCTGAGCTGTTAATACACTTCAGTGAACATAAATGTGAACCAGCATTTCTTAGTCTATGCATAAGCCAAATTCTTTTGAGTACAGCAATTTAAGTGCACACTTCTTTTGCTTAATGGGCATCCCTTTAAAAATTTTGAAAAGCAGTTCCTGTGTTTGACCACGGGACTTTCATCTAGCTTCAGCAAAATTAAAATGGACACTATTTGTTTTCATCTGAACACCACACAATGATATCAATAGATTTTGTTTATGTTGTTATTCTTTCAACAACTACCAAACAGTTCTGCACTTTCTCAGTCAGGACTTAAATGCTACATCCAGAGTGAGTTTCTTACATATCACACCACCTGAATATAGAAACATCCATTCAAAGCTTTCATGTACTCATTACTTTCTTACTAAAAACGTATGAATTAATGGAAGTCATTAACAGAAGCTACATTTGCAGCCTGTATTGTTATGAAGCATTTCGGTAAAAAAGTTAAAACCTGCAGACAGACCCATTACAGGAAAAAATGCCCATCTCACTGACTTCTCAATTCTCTATTCCGAAAACTTAGCAGTTAAACATTTATCCATACCTTCTTTCTGACACCTTAACTAAATTTTTGTTAATCATTCCCCAAGATTAAATTGTAGTCACTAATAGTTTTAAATGGAAATATTAACCTTTGCAGATACTACTAAAATCAGATAGAAAATACAATTACCAGTAGGAATTCCCACATAAAGTGTCAGTACTGCTGTGAACTTATTACTAGTACTTGTTTCCTTTGTATATGTTGTAGAACAGTATTAGTTAACAACATGCCTTAACAGCATACCGATATAAGCACCTGTACGGTAGCACTGACATGAAATTAAATACAGTGAAGTCCTATTAACATTATTTCTACTGCAAAATCAGATACAGTAGGGAGTACAATTAACACTATAGAAAACAAAATATCAGCCTCTTCTGCATAATATTAATACGGATTTTGGAAATGCAAGAACTCTGAAAAGCAATCTGAAGAATTCCTCTTGGTCTGACAAAAAAGCCAGGCAAAGCTATTCCTTAGAAATCTATTCAATTAAGGTAAGCTAAATTACACTAACTGCTAGAAGAGACACTAGGTGATTTTCCAATACCACTATGTCTTCATTAAGACAGTTGTGAGTGAGAATGTTGCATCATAAACTTTAGCTGTGAAACAGGTTGCCTCTTCATAAAAATCAGCAGTGTAATTCTGGACCACCTGATTGCTAGATTCAAATGGGATGTAAAGTCCTAATGGTCCATTAATTCTCTAAATGTGTATGATAAATACTGCCTTGGTGTTTAATAGTCAGAAGGCATTAATACCTTTCACAAGTTGCTAACACCTTGAAACTTGAATAATACACACACTGAGAATACTTCACAATAAAAGATTCATGTAACAAGGACAACATCCGCAGAGACCCAAATCTCTTCAACTGCATGTAAAATATGGGAATACAAACCTCTACAAATTTGAAATAATACACTAAAAAGTAAGACTTGATGGTTACTTTCATGTCTTTAAGTAAAGTAGGTTGCAGTAACATTACCTCCTTCAGTACAGTTAAAGATGACTTAAAAAAAAACATACAAGCAATTCAGTGTACAATGTTTGAATACTATATAACTAAGGAAAGAAATATATTCAACACATCAGGAACAGAAACCTTACCTTTCTGGAAACACAAAACTTTCCTCAGCTGATGCTAATCTCCCGCCACACATCGCCAGCCTATTGGTGCACCCAGTTTTCCCCTTTCTAGCTCGATTTATACATCATATAACATAACATAGTATTTTCTAGTCTACTTTATGAAATCAAAATAAGCAGAACAACACCTAAAGAAAACATACGGCTTTTAACAAACTATTGCATGGTAGTTCAGTATTTTGTTTTGTTACATTCTAGAGGATATATTATTCAAACTTTTTAAAAATTATAAAACCCAACAGAGAAGAAGCACTTACTATCCTTTTATAGGCTGTTGTCTTGGTTAATGTGACAGGGCAGCAAAAGTTGTGGCTTTTTGCATACAGGCAATAGTGTTTGTTCCCTTCTGCAAGTTTGAAGCACTTAAATACCAATTAATAAGCACATACAAAAAAAAAAACCCAAACCATATATATCTCTTTCTATATATATCTCTTGATATAAATTTCAATATATTACACTTTTGAATGCTGCTGACAACACAAAGAATAAGCAACTGTATTTGAAATTCAGAGATCTTGTAACATTATCTAAAGAATAAAGAAGCACATATCAGCAAGTAATGAGTTTTAGAATTAAACTCTCTGGCTTGAACAGAAAAATCCTCTTTGTGAGGGTAAACAGGTTTTCACTGTATCCCAGATAGGTAAGGAAGAAAGGGAGATTTGCAGCCACTACTTTTAGGTCCACAAAACTCCCCTACATACTGCTTGGAGGAAAGATAGTAAATATGTTTTCACACTCACACAGACAACATGCAAGAAATGGCAGATTCCATATTTGAATGAAGAAAGTATGATAAGCAATAAGGTAACTGATGTGGTGAAAAGCCCATAGATATTCTACTAGCATCTCTGCCTAGTGCTAGTGAGCTACTGGAAATAAAATGATACCAAGAAAAATCCACTCTGTAGACTCCACTAGCAGACAATATTCCTCTACAAGAGAAGCGAACTGAAAGGAAGTATAAGAGAAGTCAACCCAGCTCCCGGTTCACAGCTGAAGTCTTACTTATGCACCCTATCCATGAAATTCCATGAAACTAAGAATATAACATGGCAAAGCTAATGATATAACAACTTGTAGGTATTCAGTGACTGTTCATGAAGCTTTTTCTAAAACCATTAATAAGAACAACATAAGAAGTTGGAACTTTTCTTCCAGTTATCAGCAACAGCTGAGAACATGAGCAACACATTAGGTTTCTGATAGTTTAGTTTCCACTTTAAAGTAGAAACAAGACTTTGATACAGCTTGTGATGGGAGGAGATACGACAGTACTCAAAGAAAACAGAGCTTTCAAGTGTTCTATAAAAAACAAAACAAAACAGAAGCCCACAGCTCATTTTAGGACCAGCTACAATATTACACATTGTGAATTTTCTGTATCACATTTGAATTGAGTGGTGTGACAAACCCTACAAAAAGGCCCCCCCCTTCTCAAACTGTTTAGAGCAGTAAGGAAAACTTTTTGGCAGAAAATATTGAATGTTATTCTTCACATTTCTATAAAGGCCTAGTTATGAAATGCGAGAAATAAAAATGCAAATGGTGTCTATTTTCTATATTAAGCCTCAGAAAATATTTTGAATTCTTAGAGGTTCATGACTGACCTATCATGACTGAAAACAACATAATAGCCCTGCAAGTACTGCAAATGGAAACAATTATTATTCCTGAGACATTTAAGATGGGCATAAATGTTAGGTGAATAGTGGTTAAGTGGGTTTTTGTTTTTATAATTAAAAAAATTGCTTGCAAGTGTTAAAAAAGAAAACTCCTTCCTAACCTACAGGTTTAGTTTTTCTTTCTTGAAAGAATAAATGAAATACCGACGACATTCATAAAGTATCACTTAAACTATCAACCAAGTGCTTATGCACATGGTCAAACCGCTACAGAAATAATTTGTTCTTCACTTACTTCCCCCCCCCCAAAAAAACAAACAAACAAAACCAAGAAGTTCAACTTACAGTATCATTAGTTGTTCTTGGGGGCCAGTGAGTTTTATTTATATGAGAGATCATAACTGCTATACATGAAAAGTATTACTCAGGATAATAATCTTTAACACACTGAATGTAAAAATACTTCAGAAAAAAGTAGGGACAAGAGGCAGATGTAAGAAACACTACAGCAGAATTTTTGTGTTCTATGAAAAAAGCCCTCAAATAATCACAGGAAAGCAACCCTACATGACTGTGGTTACTACAAAACTACTAGGAAATGAATGTATATGCTGTTTATTAGTTTGAAAAATTAAACAGAGTCACATGCATGAAATAAAACATCTTGGGCAGCTGCAGAGATGCTATTTCAGACATCTTAGTACAAATGTAATTTTTTCCTTGTCAGTGACTAGGGGCTACGTCAGGTCATCAATGGATGTGTTAGTGAGAAAAACCCACGCCCAGTGTAGTACCAAAACTTGTTAGCAGTAAAAGAATGTTTTAAAACTTAGTCTGGATATTGCACTTATTTAAAAAAAGAGGAGCCAATCAGGAAGAGAGAGGAACCTTGGAAACAAAACTGAGTAAAACACAGTGTACCTTTGCCCTTTTCCCTCCTCTCACTCTAAAGCAACACTCTGAAAACTACATCCACTATCAGGGCCAAGCAAACTCAGACCATTTGGATAGACAACACAATAAGCATTTATGATATGCTTATTTAAACTATGCATCTCAGGGAGCAAGGACTAAGTAAGTACTTATACTACACTATACAACTTAAAAGAACTTTTGCAGACATAGGAAGGAGAAAAAAGACAAACTGCCTTGAAAAGCCTTAAATGCCAAGTCATCATTTTGGTAATGGAAACAAACTAAAGCAACTCAGAGATATTTTACTCTGTTTCAGTAGTTTCTTTAAAGTGGCTTTCAATCCAAATTATCTTTGAAAGACTTTCTGAAGGCTACTGTCCCAAAAACTAAATAGACAAAGATTTCATTTGCACTGTCTTGAGCTGTGTTTCTCATACGGTCAGCCCGAACGTCGTACTGTTGAGGCTGCCTTTCTCGTATGGACAGCCTGGACACTGTACTGTTCATGCAGCATGTAACACCCTTTGGCAACTGGAAACTGAAAATCTATGAACCAGTTAAAGTAATCAACAACAGAATTATGTGCTCTCAAGTGCCTAACCATAAGAGCCCCCCTCATATACGTCAACAGGACAAAGAAAACCCATCAAAACCATACCTGCAGAGTTGAAAAGAACTCAACAGCAACCAAAAAGCTCAAATTTATATTTTTAAACAGAAAACAGGTGACAGCCACCAATTGATTAAACACTGCCTAGAGAGACACGGCCAACACACAGTTATTTCTTTTGCCAGGGCCCAAGAGACTGTTACCGAACCACACTGCAAAATACCGGAGGGAAAAGCAATTTTTCCTATCTGCCCGCTATAGAGAATCTCGTTTTACGGCGTTCCCCATCCCACCCACCGCAGGGAGAACACAAAGAACTTTCCTAACGCCGGGACCGCTGTGCAGGGGGGACCCGAGGACGGGCGACCCGACCCGCTCCTCCCGGCGCCGGCCCTGGGAAAGGCTTGTGCCCGCAGGCCGGGCAGTCGGGCTCCCCCCCACACCTACACCCCCCGGGCACTGGATACAGACCTAGTTAAAGCCCGGCTCTGCTTTCCCCCGTTTTCGCCCTGAATGGCTGCAA
>NW_009191448.1:3392-17297 GCF_000690835.1 Fulmarus glacialis | reverse complement strand
AATGATCGCAGCAGCAGTGCACGCTCCCCTTGCCTCTTACCCACTAATCTGTCTGTAGTGGGCACCGGCTGTAGAGTTTAGGGTCAAGCAAAACCTTGAGGTGAAGGGTGCCCCATGGACTATTTATAGCTGCTTGCACCCTGCTCGGGCATGCTGATGGGCCTCTGTCCACCCAAACAACCGTCCACATGCACAGCACAACGCACCACTGTGCCACTTTGTATATGCATGTCACAGGCACTGTTACAGGCAAACGTACGACTCCACATAGACGCACTTTGTGCACATGCACAGACCCGCAGCTCACACTGACACAGCCTAATCACTGTACTCAGATATCTGAGTACATATACAGCATACACACACAAACTCTTTAATACACACATGCAGGAGAGTTCCCGAGTCCTATTTCAAAGCAGTGTAATTCGGATGTCACTTCAGTGCAGCTTATGAAATCACACTGGAATAAATCCTGGCACATGAGATCAGAATGAGACATTCAGGATAACAGCGCATATTCCCAGGCACACAAACCCTCAGAAATCTTCACAAACATCAAAACTGGGACACACAACTAGCCTCATGAAAGACAGATTTTCAAAGCTCTGCATATGTACTGGCTGCCGTTGGAGTCAGTGTGCTTTCACAATTCCCACACACATTTTCACACTCATACAATTCCACAGCATATTTACAGCAATGTACGAATGCCTGTCTGAAGATCCCTCTCTGTATAAGCACGTGAGCCTCTCAGGCACATGCCTAGCACACGCAGTCTTGCACTGAAAGCCTGACTCACACAGAGGTGCGCTGCAGGGTCTATTTGTCCCTTGCTACCTACCCTCCACCTTCCAAACTGCACTCATGCAAACCTCACTTGTGTCTCTCCTATGCTTCTACTTCATGTTTAGATGTCCAGTGCCCAAATATATAAAAATATCCTTAATAGACAAACAAGAACCAGAGGCCTTTTAAAAAGGAAAATACACACAAACACACCTGGATGAAAACTTCATTCTCTTATGCCAGGCAAACAAAAAAAAAAAAAAAAAAAAGGGAGCTAAAAGGATATTTCTTGATATAAACCCCAGAATCTAATTTGAGGCAAGAGTGTACAACACCAGGAGAAGCAAAGGGCAGACTAGAGCTTTTCAGATAAGGGGGCCGATACAGCATAGAAGAAAATGCAGTGTGGTTCAGCTATAAACATGGCAATAAAAGAAAATGCAGTGTGGTTCAGCTATAAACATGGCAATAAGCACTGACTAAATTAGGCTAAAACTTTTCATACAATCAATATTTGTAGAAACTTGAGAGTATTCAAAAAAGAGGAATGTCCAAATTCACAGTCCGTGTAAACCATCCTTGCTTTATTGAAGTTTATCAGTGCAACTTCCTCGCTACCTCCTCTACCAGAGATCTTACAAACGCCATACAAACGAATGGTATGCCTTAGCGTGTCCCCAGGCCGTGTGGGGACAAGCTGTGTGATTCAGATCAAGTATCCTTAAGACAGGACAGCCTAAGGATGTCAAAACAGAGGTCTTTTATGGTGAAAGGTACATATGAAGATGGCACAGAAAACAGGTTAGTTTAGAAAATGGGAGTCAGAGAGAAGACTTGTCCACAGTTTTAAGACTACAGCAGAATCTGATAATCTGAATGTTGCAGGTGACACAATTCAGATTATACATCTTTCTAGGAAGCAGAATTAATACAAATGGAACATATACACATATACCATTGTACACCTAAGTGATATATCAGCACAGCAGAAACTCTAAGATGCTTTAAATGTTGCAGGGACAGAAGACAAGAGCTTAGCAGGGCATCAGCATTAGTAGGGCCCAAGATTGTAAGCAAGAAATCTCACTGACTGTATCGGAGAACACCTGACCCAAGCAGAGGCAAGAAGGATGAAAACCAGCACCAGTGTGTTTCCAACAGAAATCTGAGGTCAGAGAGGGACTCAGTGATGACCTAGTTGCCCCATGAAGAAGATTCCTGATGCACAGTAGCAAGAGAGGCTGGAGGAGGCACACAGGGTCAGGGCCTGGGCAGGCTACAGTTCAACAGCAGTCAGGATGTTTGCAGTGAGCTGATTTTAACAGAGAGCAATTTTCTCCAGAAAGATGCTCCCTGGCTGGATCCTGACTGTGCAGAGATTAGCTCTGGTGTGGGCTCTCACGGAATGGGAGACCACAGTGCGAATGGCCTGGCAGGGAGGTCCTGCTCTCCCAATAGCTGATGTTTTAATTTTGCACTTTAACTTCTATCCAGGCCGAGGTGAGGCAAGCAGGGAGCCATGTGATCACCTGGCACAAGGTCCACAGGGCCAAATTAACTGATATAAACAGTACAATGGTGGGTTTGTACTCTGGAAATGGGCTGCTGCTGACAGAGGACTGCCTTTGTAAGGTGCAGAAATGTAACATTAATCTCTTCTGACCCAGTGCAAATGGACAAATGGAGCTTCCCCTGCCTTGAGAGTAGCTGTGCAGAGGCCTGACTCTTCCTTTCTGAGAAGGATAGAAAGGAATAGTTTCTGCTGGCTGGGCCTGATCTGCCAACCTGAATTCCCCAAGAAAGAGGACAACAGACCTGCAGGCTGATTTTGGAACTTCATCTTCTTTTGCAAACCCCTCTGCATGCAGCACTTGCTGAGCTCTTCTTACAGCTTTAGCCAATTTCTCTTTCCCCCAAAGAATAAAGAAGGAAGCACTGATCTCAACATGGCCATCCTTCCGATATGTGTGTTTTTTAAAAAAGTACCAGGACGAGGTTAGAAAGGACTGTAAGATTAAGCTGGCAGATCTGGAAGCCAAAAAACTCAGTTTGTATAACACAAGGCAGAACTGCACAAGCAACAGCAGCACTAGCTTGCCCTGTGAGCAGGGCCTTTGTTTGCCGTCCTGACCAAATCCTGCCCTGGAACTGCTGCTCTCTCCCTGCGGGAGGGGCAGGAAGAGTCCTGGCCACTCAGTCTGTGGCCTCTGAGCAGAGCATACCCACAGATGCTCTAGTAAGTGCTACCCATTGGGATGACTTTCATAAGGCAGCCTCTGGCTTTTGAGGCCACTGGTTCTGTTCACACCTGGTCCAAATGCAGAGCAACCATAAGGCAGCCTCTGGCTTTTGAGGCCACCGGTTCTCTTCACACCTGGTCCAAATGCAGAGCAAAAACTTTCCATCAATGTTAGCCTCAGACACAGCACAGTCGGAGTGCTATAGGCTGATGGACCTATAGGCAGTATCAGTCCTTTGAGACATGCAATCCTCCTCCCCAGAAGGAAAGCAAGAATTGTGAAGACATGTCTCTCTACTTTCGCTGGCTCTTCCAAGAGATGATGGATAGAGACTTTCTTTGGAGACTTTCCCCCCATCCTTTAATGACTAATCTGTTTTTGATAGATTAATTTTTTACTTTCTTTTTAGCTTTTATCATGAAATAATGATCAACTTTCCACAAGCTGACTGATTGACTGACAGAAATTTCATTTGGTCTAATATAGGAGTAACCTGCAAATCATGCCAAACAAACTTGATTTCACTTGTTGATAAGGCTAGTTTTTTGTGAATAAGGAAAATGCAGTGGAGGGAGAGATCTAGTTACTTTTGGGGGTTTGGGATTTTTTTCCCTTTTATGAAGGCCTTATAATTGTATTCTCACAAGGAAGTCAGTGAAGTGGTATCTGCATGGGGCAAAATCCATACATAATAATTAGGAGACCTAAGTTGGGCAAAACAGACTTGTGTACACACATTCTTATCTTGTCTGCTGGGGAAAGAGGAGTTCAATTACAAGAGACCTTTCCCAGCCCCTGTCTCATTTAAGGAAACAACAGTTACAGGGGGGTCATTGTGATGAATTTAGAAGACAACCCTTTCACACTTTTGAGGCCAATAGTACTGCATGGACTTCACACAAGTCACTGTGTTGCATGCCCTGATCCCTCTGCTTTGCAAGGCTAGTAGCCCTGGAGAGAAACTTGGGTCCCCTGAGCACAGGTCCCTGATCACTGGTAGGCTTTCACCACTCCCACATATATCCTCTTCTACAGCAAACAGCTATCCCAGATACAAACTCTATCCATGAGAACAAAACAGCCTTCTTTATTTTGGGCTTTATTCTATTTTCCCTATGTACACCCAACCGTAACAGTTTGCTCTCCCCACCAAAGGTAATGTCTTGTTTTCTACCAAACTGCAATAGATTTTTTTTCCCCAAAAAAAGTAATTGGCCTTACAAACAATATGCTTCCATCTAAAAGGTATCACCACCATCACTGCTGAAGATCAACATCTATTTAAGCAGGAAACAGTTTTCACACTGTAATTTTTAAGTAACTGCCCATCTGAACATCCTTAGACATGCTTCAAGCATTACCTGGTCTTTAAAACATCTGTGTTATAATTCTCAACCTATAGACTGCCAAATCATATCATAAAGAGGTTATGTGGCTTGCCCCAGATCAATCTGAGCAAACCTGTAGCAGAGCAAGAGTCTGAATACAAGTGTCTTAACCCTTACTGTCCTGCTTTGAATGAGAATTCTCTGTCCCAAAAACATGACCTTTCATTAAGAAGTTCTGTGCTTGGATACAACAGTGTTAGAAGCCCTGAGATAAGATAAACATAGTCCCTACATTGCCAATGAAAAGTCAAGACTTTCTTTTAATAACCCCTATTTTTGTAGGGCCAATGCTGTTTTGTGTCCTTTTATACCTGCTTTTGTCTTTGCAGTGTTAATAGCAGGACTCTATTTCCAGAGCAGAACATGTTCCTGCCGACATCTTAGATGAAAGTGCACACGCAGACACACACACACGCAAAAAGACAAACCAGGCGAAGCCATACTAACTTTTGTAGAATTCAAAACAGGGCATCAGAATAAGAGGCAGGCACAGAGTATTTTACCAAATGGGAAAGAATAAAGACAATGGGAAGAGAGATATTGTTTTCCAGGTTTTGGAAGAGCTTGTAGTAAGAAACATACAGAGAGACAGGAGAGGAAGTTATATAGCTGGAGAGAGCCTCCTGCTCTCTGTTGCATCATCAGTTAGCTGAGGTATTTGGTAGGAATTTCTATACTCCTTGCCCAGAAATACTGCAGTGTATCTGCTTTCATGTTTTGTCAATCTAATCCTTAGTCAGTCTTTGCCTAACTCTTGTTTAACTAAGCAGACAGAAATCTTCCTCAAAAAAGATAGGTAATTACTGAGGTAGATGGATCTCGTAGACTTAGAAGACTTCAATGGAGAGCTGTGATCCGGCTCCAAATTTTGACCTGTTGCTGATCTGTTTCCTGTGATGTATTACACTAACCCTCAGTTGGGCTGCTGTAGTTGGGCAGAACACGACCAAGACGTTGACTGGGAAGTGATTTTATTCACACTGACAGCTACACATCATTTACTAGCGTACTCACTGCTATTTCCTGTCCTCTTTCGAAATTGGAGCAAAGCAGAAATGAATCCTTCCCCATCAATGATCCCAGGTGTCCACAGGGTAGTAGCTGGGCTATTTGCTCAGCTACCAGGAGGAAGGAGGGAACACAAGGCATCAAGGAATCTTGGAAATACCTCTGCTTAGCTGTCACCAATCCTCCAGCACAGAGGCATCACAAGCATGGGTTTCCCAGTATGGTGGTTCATCCTGTCAGATGGGACATAAAGTCAAACAGCATCTTTTCGCCTTTAGCTTTCCTACCTCAGTACACTAGCTTCAGGTCTTGTATTGCAAAAGGCCAAGGAGGGAGGTCAGGAGAACAGGGGATGCTTGTTCATTCCTCTAATTTGCGGAGACGATTTGCTGCTTCTCTCTCCAAACCCATGCACTCCAAGCCCATGCATTCTGATCACCTCAGGACCCTAATATTCACAGTACCAGCTTACTCACTGACCTGATCAAAAGAAATATCTGTCTTGTCAGGAGAAATAATAGTTACTTACTGTTATGCTGCAAGAAAAGAATTAAAACATTTTTGGCATGTGCATTGATAATGCCAAGTGTCTCAACCCAGAAAAGGAGTGGGGCTTCAGAATTACTACCGTTAGAGAGCATGCCCACTGAGGGCTAGGCAGTGGAGATGGATTTTTCCAAGTCTGTGATGGAAACAGGAACTTAAACACATACAAGATAACTTATTTCCCAACAACAGCAATGAGGTGGCTGCAGTGGCCCAGACTTTACAGTTTGAATACTATAACATGTCAAAAAACAGTGGGTAAGTGTGCAATTTCTTCTTAGCTGGGTTCTCTGAGTAGGTAACAGAGTCCTTTTGGAAAGTGATGTAGGTGGTTATAAAGAAGCAAAGCAGCAAAAGGACTTTTCCATCCAGGATATAAGGGATGAAGAAAGCAAGGATTAAAGACCTTCCTTTCCCTGCAGCAACCTCCATCTGGCCTCACGTGGGCACAGTCAATAGAAGACTATTGACTTCACCAGGTCAGCCAGGCCAAATACAGAGGAGCTCACTGACAGTGGGTCTATGCAAAAGTCTATTTAACAGTAAGATGAACCTGCAGGTCCCAAGTGACCTTAGGAAACCTGATGCACGACAGTCTGGAAAAAGCAGAGATCATCAGATGATCAGGACTGCTCTCCTGGTCACCTTCTCCAGCCTCAGAATATTCCAGTTTCTAACAGTAAGGGGCTACAGGTTTTGGCTAGAGCCAGACATGACAGAGGCAGGCTTCCTTCTGACATGCTGTATCAGCAGCACAACAACTGCAAGTCTTCTCTGCTCTGGATCCCCAGACAAGCTCAGTTAAGTACATGACCATTTTGAAGTTTTGTTCTGTACTAACTTTAGTGTTTGAACAATAATACAGATTTTTTTCACAACTCCCTCTTGAGTTTATTTATTACTTGAACTACATTTATTTCACTTTCTGGACAAGAGCAAATTGGTGTGACAGATTATTTGATTAGACAGCTTTGCCAACAAACCCTATCCCAAGCTTCTTAACATACTTTTAACTTCTGAGTTCCATCAACTGTAGCTCATTCAGACACCTGCAGTAAAACACATTAGGAAACTGCTGCTCTGTCTGCAAGTCATTAACATTCAAACACTATGCCTACAGACGACGAATGATCCTGGTTTTGCGATACTTTTTCAAACAAGAAACGGAAAAAGAACAAGAAAAACAATCCTTGCCTATACCACAAAACATCATTCAGAAGAGGCAGGGCAACTCAGGACCATATCAACATGTCTGCTTTAGCTACACAATATATGTACATACAGTATCAAGAGGGCAGCCAGTCACAAGGAGACAGATGCTGGTTACCAGAAAAAAAGCTTTTCTATGCAAAGGAAAGGAGAAGCTTCACTAGCTCAGTCCTACTTCCGTTATGCAGCCCTGTGTACTCCAAAAGATGGCAATCTCTCTCATGTGTGGAAGTACAAGTCCCTGGATGTCTTTGAAAAGGTCTTATTGACGTGACTTCCAAGTCTTTAAGTTTCTCAGAGATCCAGGCATAGAGGCAGTTGTGGGCAGCGGTAAAGCCTTCTCCTGATGGACCTGAACATGCGTCACTGGATTTCAGCAAAAATGCCTTCATCCTTCAAAGTCGCGTGTTGCCAGCTTCACCGTTCCTGTGGCAGCATTAGAAAAGATTACTTTTCAGTATCATTGTTAAGGGAAACTCAAATCTCAGTCCCATGTGGACTGAGGGTGACTTTGGTGCTGCAGCCTCCTAGCAACAGGTCCCCTTGGTCTCCACAGTGCTGACAAAGGAAAATCCAGTTTTGGTCTGTTGCTCATCTCTTGAACACCTTTATTTTAGCGATTATCACAGACTACTGATGCCTCCCCTCTCTGCTCCTCTGTTGCACGTACCAATCTTCCATTAAATATTTACAGTCAGCTGAACTCAGTAGTACTCAACTCATCTTTTAGAACTTACCCCTCAACATTTGGCAGTATTTCATAACTCACGTGGTCAGCAACTCAGTAAAGGGTAGGCTTTTATGACATAACTTCCAGAAATTGTTGCTACCAGGTTCGTTCTGGGAACCATACAGCCTGGGGTCAGCACTTCTCCTTGTTAAACCCACTGCTTTTTTAGAGTACCAAGAAGTTAGACAGAAGCAGGACAGAAGGAAGATGGTAGGAGAGAAAGACTGTCACTGCTTCAGATACAGAGGTCTGCCAAACAGCCAATGACATGGCACCCAGGAGGGCGCTGCCGTGCTTCTGAGAGAGAAGGTACCAGGCATGAGTACCTTGAGAGACCACTTTGTTTCCAGGGTCTCATTTCATGAGGGGAGTCATTAAACTGATTGGTCAAGCAGGATGGTTAAAACAAACAAAAGATCTAGGTCATTACCCTTGATTAGCCAGAATCATTTAGGTTGAATCAGCCCATTTGGCATTATAACCATAGGCATGGCAGCTGCATTTCACCCAGCTAGATTAGTGCCTCTTCCAAAGGCACTATGGGGGACCATCATTGGCCTGCAACATAACACAAGGCTGTGCGAGTACACATCACATAGGATACCTGACCAGCACTGTAAGAATGTTCAGAACACGCCTTGCATGTCCTACTGCCCAGCAGGTACGTTCTGCCTGCGGAGGCAATACTAACACTTCCAGAAATACAGAATACTTCTGCATAGATAAACCTAGATGACACCCATCAAATGAGCAATAAATATCTCCAGGGGTTGTACTAGGGTACAAACCAAGCACCTTTAGTTTGACTATACACTTGCTATCAAAGGACCACTTTTTTTTTTTTTTTTTTGAGCTACTACAGCTCATGTATACAAAGTACAAGAGCACCAATATAAGCCCTAAATATTTGGCAAGCTGTCAAATGCCCATTAATGAGATGCTGTAGGTCAGCTGAACAGACAAGTGAGAGCCTGCACTCCTAACTTACGTTCCCAAACTTCTACCTACACACTGCAGGGCAAAGGATAAGCACTCAGATGTCTCAGTGATTAGCTCTCCCAACAGTAAAATATATCCAAAAAGTGCAGTGTTTTAGAGTGGTCTGAGAGTTATTAAATGTTTGTGAGATGTCCACGAGCATCACATGTGTCCAGTGCTCTCAGGCAAGGGTCAATGCTAGCTGCAATACCCAGGGAGGTGCCCTGTGGAGGTTTGTCAGAATAAGGCATGGGGCAGCCTGGTAGAACCAGTAAACTGTAGCTTTGCCTGCACTGCTATACTATTTCACCCCAGCCGAAACTCTTGACACAGTATAAATACCCCCCAAAACCCTCTCTCTAAAAGAAGAAATTGTTCCTCCAAAAATAGGAGGAGAAGCTGGGTCATCAGATGAGGGTGAAATTGGTTTAAAAGCCATTAGAAAGAAAGCAACCCAGGCATTCAGGAGCAATCACAGCTGCTTGGGCTGATCAGGAGAGACAGAGGGAATTATTTATTTATGGACTTCCTGCTCTCCCTGAGCGGGTGTCTCCACTGGGGAGGCTTTAAGAGGAGTGGGGAGCAGGAGGCAGGTGCTGTTTGAAATCCTCCAGAGGTTTTCCTGGCCTGGGCCTCAGGAGAGTTAAACACAGTTCATGCCCAAAGCATCCAGGAGCTATCAACTGTCTTTCTCAGAGCAGGAAAGGCCAGAAAGAGCATGACACAGGGCTCTGCTGAGATGGAGCACATAGAGAGCCTCAGGCACCCAGATTGCCATGCAAGCTTTGCACAGCTTACACTAAGATCCCTTCAGAGCAATAGTGCTTGAGTACACAGCCGTTTCTCTCTTCTCGTGGTTCAGCTGCTTTCCTTTAAACACAGATCAAGTGTCTCTAGGGACTCAGCAAGTGTTTAACAGACCTGCCTGATGGAAGGACCTCCAATGAGAAAACCAAGACCTGAAACTCCCAATAGACATCCTCAATTCAATCCACAGCTGATAAAGCAACCCTGAAGTTACATGCAACCAGATCCTAGGCACGTCAGTCTAGTCTGTATCCAAAGCTCATCTAAACATCCTAAACTTAAGGGGGAGGGAAGGACTAGCAGATTAAACAGGAGGAAATACGTGAATTGAAAAAGTCAACATGGAAATATGGAATTCTTGATATCATATCAAGAATTTCTTTTCAAAATACAGTACTGTCTTTCCTGACTCAATTCTTATTGTTTTCCCACACTGGAGGATGAAGAGGAGTTATTCCCTAAAATCACAGAGTTCCCTTCAGTATTCAGAGTTGACCCTTCACCACTAAGGGTCAAAAAAAAGAGCTGTAGAGACAGAGACAGACAGATCTGTCCAGTCAGACAGATCTGGCAACTGTCCTCTTGTTCTGGCTTTGGTCAGAGGGCCACAAAGGGGAACCAGGGCTTGAAAACTATCAAACACCAACAGAATTTTTCACTGGAAGATGCTGCAGAAGAGTAGTGTTACAAAAGGGTCACTGATGGGGACTGAACAGATTATGAGAGTGGTACAGCCCGGACTGTGTCAATTTGTGTCTCCCTGCAATTCATTACTGATGAGATGCCAGAGATTGAGATGAAAAGGGCAAGAGCAGACAATGAACTACTGCTTTAGACACATCTCATTCAACATTCCCAGTTTATTCCTGCTCTGCCTCTGCTAGTATATCTTGCATTACTCCCCAGCAATGATATTCTTCCTCAATTCTGGTCTCAAATCAGTACACTGTTTTGTGCCATTAAAGCTACTGTAAAACCAGTTGTGGTAGCAAAATAACTCATTAATGCATAAAGTGCGGGAAACCTTTGAAAAGGAAAGGACTGAAGAACAAGAGAGTATCATCTTTGTCAAGATCAGTGATCTAAGGTAGCCTTAACATCAAAAAGGCATAAAGTCTAACAGTGAGAGTGTTTCGGCGAGTCCTAACTCGGACTGCCTCCTCCGCAGTCTGCCCCTCCCCACACATAACAAAGTGATTTCTGCTACTTGTAAATATATAGAAACAGGTTTGTTCTCCCAGTCTACGTTCCTCCAAACAAAGGGCAGTATAAAAAGGATCCATTTTCCATTCAATGAAACAGGTCTTATTCGGTCTCTCAAAGGAAACTTCCTTTGCTGCCCATTCAGAGACAGGTTACATTTTTAGGGTTTGTGTGACCTTTGATTCCCACTCTGGGAAGAACATCATTAAGCCCTGATAGCTACTTAGCTCTGACGGGGGACTGCTCCAGAGAGGGTTGCATCCCTCAGGGAGCTAGAGCGCAGACAACCCAGAGCTCTCTGGGGAGCTGTTCTGCTTTGACCATTGACTTGTGGCTTGAAAATCTTTACAGGGCCAAACTCAATACACTGCTACTTCATAAGTGCCAGGGTTATTCATTTATGTGCTTTAACACACATTGTTTGGGAAATTCAATTCATCCCTTAATTTGCTAAATACAGCTTTAGGTTCTAAAATCCTCCAGAGTCTGCAGTGTCCTTTGCCCCTTCATGCTCATTTGCCTTTTTTATTTCCTTTCCAACTTGCCAAAAGAAAAAAAGAAGTCCATTTTGATTCTGTTCCTGGCCAGTCAACCTTGCTTTCAGAGCCTGGCACACCAATTTCCCCTGCCGCAATAGTCAGGTTGCAAAAAAAAAAAAACCACCAAAAAAACCCCCCACAAACAAACCACCAACAAACATTTGCTTCCTTGTGAAACACTTCCCATTGAGATTTTTCAGTCACAATAATTTCTGTAGCATGCTTTGTGCTTTCAGAGAGTCTCAGTTTTGCAGAAATGCAAGGCTTAATCTGCATCCATTTACATGCATTTGACAGCCAGGAGGAGGCCTCTTCTTCCTGTTAAGGCACACACAGGCCTCTTGCACAGATACCAAATGCCTCCGTTCTGCTGGGCAAAGGGGTCCTCCAATGGCATTTGGTATTAGCGATGCCCAGTGTTCACCCTCCTCTCCTTGCAGGCTTTCTTTGCATGAGAATGTTACTGCAGTATAACTCAAGGTACAATTTTAAATAGGTTAACTTAAGCTGCTGCAGAAGGCACTCATTACTATTGAAACTAAACCTGTTTAGACATCTAATGAGCAAAAATAAAGCATCCTCAAACTGCCAGGAGAGCATCCACTGGATTTTCAGTAGTTTAAATGGATTGCTTTAAAATCGATGCAATTTAAAGTGTACATCTTCCTTGTATATAAAAGATCTCTGGACTGAGGAAACAGCAGCACTCGTAAAATAAATGACTGCCTGTGCAAGGGTGCAACACCTGTTAACAACTACCACAAAGCAGCAGGGAGGAGAAGAGGCTGAGGAGATAGGGTCAGTTGCTTGCACACAGCTTATTAGGAAATACTGCATTCATATTGACTATCTACAAGCACCCAAGAAAGGGCATCCAGAAGTGACAGCCAACTAACAGAAGTTTCAGGGACATCCCAATATAATCAGGATCCTCCCTTGGTTGGAAAACACAAGGCGGGGAAAGCCAAATGTGGGTGCATCTTCAGAGAAACAGAATGTTTTCTGACACTCGTACAGCATGTGCATTTCATAGGGGGTGCAGGTCCCTCAGTCAGCAGAGGATGCAGATTAGTTATTGTAAAGAGAACACTGCATAGAGCAAGGATGCACATCTTGCAGCACTCCTGCCCTACATCCCTGCCACCCAGGGCAACCCTCAGAGCCTTGCTATCAAGAAAACCCTCTCAGAAGATGCAACAGCCTTTGTGGGAGGCTTGGGCCAGAATCCGCTCCTGTCAAACAGCTCTCCAGACCAGGATGTGACTGCGGCTGGCAAAACATGTTAGCTAATGAAGATTGAGTCAGGCAGGCAGAGACGATCCCTTCAGCCTGTTAATCCACTTAGGGAAGGAGAAGGGAAACCTGAGCTGAATTCCTGTGCTCCCTGCAAGGGACTGTACTGTGCTGGCTTTAGCACCTAGGCAGAGCAAATCCAGCCAGAGCTGGACTGGGGAGGAGTCTGGGTGCAAGACTAGTGCTTTTGGGAGACAGGAGTAAGAGCAGAGGCAGGGAACAGCAGTCCCTAGGGAGAAAGCCAGGGCTGGATTTTGTGTCCACTGGGAACTAATGAAGCAAACTGAGCTTTACTTGCCCTCTCGCCAGGAGAAAGCAAGAAGGGCCTGAATGTGAGCTTTTGCTCAACAGCAGGGCAGGGAGAACACACACACCTTGCACCCTTTTCAGAGGGCAAAAGGGCTTCCCAAGGGGTCAGGTCAGATTCCTGGGTTAGAAAGTCAAAGAGCGTTTGTGCCCCAAACACCCATCCCAGCAGTGACAGAAAGCCGGCATTGCCTCCCGCCCAGCTTAACTGGCGGCTTGCAGGGATGATGGGTGCCAATCCCAGGAAAAGTCAGATTATCCTTAACCACCAGAGGGTGCTCCCCATCTCAAAGACAGAGTCAATGTCACAGATGAACCCAGACAGCTAGAGGAGCCTTTATTTCCAGCAATCGTGGAACCCGAGCAAGGAAAAAATTAGAAAATTAATAATAAATAATAATTCATGAATTCTGATCCTGTGCCTCACCTCTGTTTTCCCATCCCTCCTGGCTGGGCAAGGTAAGGCCCTCTGTCCCATTTGTCCTCTGCGTCCTGCTCAGTCAGGTGATTTTCCTCACACTGGAGGTTAAATCACTTTTATCTTTTCTCTTAGATTGTGGATCCAGAGCAGCAAATAAACATTTTCCACTTGGCAGGTCTGTAAAGAGTGAGACTCTGACTTGCCGGCCCCTGAGTACGGTTAGGATCACACTCTCTGGCCACACGCAGTTTTTGCGATGCCAAGGCCTGACCTTACCCTTGCACTGCCACAGCGGTGTGGGGGTCACTAGCCTGTATGTTCAGGTTCATTTTCCCCACTCTGTCCTAAGCTGGTTTTTCTAGGCAGAGTGCCTACTGTGCAGAGATGCCTCAGGATGGTGTTTTCAAAACATCAGTTTTGGGGCACCAACACTACCTAACTCTGTCAATAA
>NW_009191448.1:0-3370 GCF_000690835.1 Fulmarus glacialis | reverse complement strand
TCCAGTGCCCCCACAGCCTCTCTTCCTTCTCTCATCGAAGGGAAGCAGAGGCGTGTGACTGAGGTTGCACACTCAGGAGCTGTGCACCTGGCGACACGCCACCTTGTTCCTTGGCTTCCCGTTTGTGTAGGTTAGAAGTAATACCCCGGAGTTACATCATATGTGGAGAACAGAGCAGTTAGGATTAAATCATAATGGTTATACTGCACCCTGAGATTCAGAAAAGAAAGAGTTTAAAGCATGCCAAGTAAGATCAGGCGCCCATGCAAAACAGACTAGCTCTGCTGATGTGTCTGACATAACATCTGTTTGTCCCAGCCTCAGCTTACTTTGATAGTCCAGGTCTGCACATCCCACGGGGAAACCAGCTCTCATTGATGGCTCCCACCCAGCACACGTGCTGCATCTTGCTGTCTGACCACTACAAGAACAGATTGTTGTATTTTTTTAATTGCCCTTTCCTCTCTCCTTTGGCCAGTAGTGCCAGGCCCTGCCTGAGGGAATTTTTGTCAGAGTTCCTGCTCTTGGGTACCCTGGCATCACTTTTTGTTCTCTTTAAACCATACAATACATTTGTCTGATGAAACTGTTAAAACTGAGTAGTTAAACCACTGCACAAAGGACACTCACTCAGTCTCTTACACAGATTAAAATGTGTTTGATAGGTTTGGCTTACTTCATTTCCAGAATGAACCCTTATCTGCAGCGCATGTGGGAACCAGTGTTTTCCAAGTCGTCAACTGGCCAACAGTGATACGAGTCATCCTTGAGAGAGGCATCACATTCTACAGCCTAAATAGGCCAATGAATTCTTCTTCCAGTATTTGAGATTGTGAATGGGGAAGAGAAGGGGAAAATATAAGAGAAAAAGATTTTCTGGTACGTTTCTTAGAGATTTGCAGTAGACAATTCTACTTCCTATGAACAAAATGTCAGGGGTATGTGTCACAGCTCCACTTCTTGTACTATTCATAACATTCTCCCTTGGAATTATAGCAAACAGCAGACATGCCATGGAAAAGTTAACCAGCATTAGGTTTGGACACTGATCATCCCAGCCCCATTAACACTCAACTTCTCAACTTGATAGATTTTAACACTACTCCATTACCATTACAGTCATTATATATTTGTTCCTAAACATGCACATAATCAGTCATCAAAAATGTGGTTATTTAAAATCAGGTATTTTGAGCATCACATTTCTGCATACTTTCGCTAGGAGCTTAAGCTTTGCCATTCTTCCTCCACCCATTACAGCAAAGACTTTTAAAGTCATTTCATAACCCTAGTGACATTCTCATCTCTTGCATATTGCTGCATGGGAAAATTACTGGGGTTTTTGTTGTTTTAATTACTGCTAGCAAGTTGTAAGATCTCAAATATCCCCAATTCCATCACTGTTAAGAACAGCAGCATCTGGGTGTCAGTTTTGCTCATGATGGCAAATTACAGGGTCAGATCTGCCTTTCTCACTCACACAAATCTGCACCTCAGTGGAGATTACAACTTGTGGAATACGTAATATATAAGATGAGCAGGTGTTGACTACCTGCAATTAGCTGATCTGCAACTACATGAAATGGCAACACTTAATCCAAATGGAGAGGCCGGGACAACACCATCTTACAGAACATAAATCTGCAAAGCATGACAGGACCCATGAAACAAAGACAAACAAAAAACCTGTATGTTAAATAGGGCAGACTACAAATGAAGTCAAGAATTAGGAAATGTCACAATTGTGTTTACTTGTGAGAAATACTCTTAGCCCTCGTGTACATATGCATTATTTTATAGCCCTTAATTACACGATCATATTTCTTCCACAGCACCCCATCTCAGACTGCACTCAGAAGGGATTGTGCCCATGTAATGAGCAGCTATTTGAGATGCTGGTTTCTGCTCATTGTTCAGTGTGTGGCCCCAGGCCTTATTTACTGCACATTATTCAAACCTGGCTCTAGAGATTTATTCATTTCCTTATGTGTTTTTCTATGGGTTTATCATTACACTGTCCGAGAGCTTCACCAGCCCAAGATCATTTATTTTCACACATCTCTATAAGAGGAGGGGGTATTTTTATTCCCATTTTACGGCTGAATGACTGAAGACTGTATTAAAAGGTATTTGCTAATTCTGGGTGCCCAGTCTGAGACACCAACAGCCTGACTGATCTGTGCTTGTATAGTACTTTGGGTTCAGTGGATTCCCATTCACTTCATTTGCAGCTGTAAGCACTCAGTGTTTCTGTAAAGCAAGTCCTTTGGGATCAAAAAGGTCCCCTATAAAATAAGGAACGCACAATTAAACAACCACTGGCACAACAGCTGCTTCAAAAAAACCTGAAAACTATCATACAGAAATGGTCATGAAAAAAAGTCAACTGGCAGGTCAGAATTTCACTGCCTCAGCTATAAAAGCTTCCCTTTCTCTCCTGCAGTCCCTTGTCTCACTCAGTACACACCTGACAAATGAGGCAGGGGTCCTACAGATGGTCTCTTTCACTGTACAACTCTGATTTATCTCAGAGCAGATCCATCGCATGCAGTGAATGAGGCAGGGGTCCAGTGGAAGAAATGGCACACAGTGACGTAGCTAAAACGTAAGTTGTATAAGACACACAGGCGGGTAGACAGAAGTGCACGCAGAGGATAACTTGTCTTTCCCCAGCTTCCAGTTCTTGCATTAGCACCCTTCAAAGTGCCCTTTTCACAGAGTTTGTTGTTTCTTTTACAGCAAACAAATTCCCTCATGAAGCATCACAATGACACTTTTGTGGATTATCAGAAGAGATTAATCCATCATGTGGACCACTACAACGAAGGTAATGGAGTAAATGGGCTGCAAGAGTAGCTCATCCTCCTTTGTGAAGACTAACACGAGGAGCATGAAACACCGGGTGAATTTCAGACACTGATGACAGCTGAGGAATAACGACTCAGAGGCCTCTTCCAACCATTCAATCCAAGTCATGCCTCTTGCTGTCTCCTCTCCAGACCATCCCAGACCACTTTCTTCTCTTCACTGTCTTTGCCTTCTCACCCCATCCCTTTCCTTTGCTCTCATCTCACCCCTCCAAACAACATTCCCCCATACTCCACAGCCCCAGTTTCCTTGTTCAACAGCTGCTTATAACTATTTGCTTTCGCTCCTCGCCTTTTTGCCCAGCTCCCCTTGCCCTGTCTTTCCATTACTGTTTGGTGGCCCTACTTACTGACAGTGCCTCTGCCCCATCAAAGCCCCAGCTGTCCCTGCAGTCTGGCCCCAAAAGACAAGCTGATTTAGAGCTTTGCAAAGCAGAATCTTCTTGCTTTGTTTTTAAATGGAAGGAAGGCATCATTCAAGAACATGGCATATTCCCTACTTT
>NW_009191447.1:0-8360 GCF_000690835.1 Fulmarus glacialis | reverse complement strand
AATGTATATAAGGTATCTTATATTTCAAATATTCTGGAAACTTGCTTATAAAAACATGTTCAAATTATTTTGAACAAAACTGTGTCTATAAGCATCAATACATATTTAAGAATAAGCATAGTTGACTGTGTTATCAAATGTTAAATGAAGTCGGGGGGGGAAGCCAAATAATTTTGCTTGCATTCTTGTCAGCTAAGAGCATGACCTTACTTGAAAACTTGATAAATCAAAATCCATTACTTGAGGAACTAACTTTGTTGCTTTGTACTGAATGTTTCACCCAAATATTTAGTTAAAATAGCTAATTTTGAAGTCTGTGATCCTGAAAGCTACAAAAAGTCAGATAATTTACCCAGAGAGTGCTGGGTCAAAGCATCTAAAGACTGCATGCACTAACATAAGGTATCTTTGGTCATAATTTCCTATTCACTGTAAGGCCTTCACAAGAAGAGGAAAAAATCCACCTTAGTTTATTTTCAAAAGACAGTCTTAAAAGAGGTGTATCTGTCAAGTATGTCCTGGGGAGATGTCTCAGCAATTGATCCTCCTCAGATAGCAATAATGCTTTTGAGTTTCACCCTGCTTGCCTCAGGAAAGATTTAACTTTACTTCAATTACAGAACCATCATAAAGCACCACTGACCCTATAATACTGCAAGTAATACTGTTTAGAATTAAGGTAATAGCATATATAAAAAAGAATTAAAATGGTGGTATGTTGAAGTCATCAAACCCCAAGCTGGAATTATAAGTAAATATATATTATATACTGGCATCAATAATTTGGTATTCCCTTCCCTCCATCAACTTACATATATTAGGGGAAAAAAAAACCCTTTTTTTTTTTCTTCATTTCCTGTCTGAAAGTTAGCGTGTGAACATAAAATCAGGTTACTCCAACTCACAAAGATGTTAGCAACACTTACTTTATGAAAAACAGGGCTTTAGTCCCCAAAAAAGATTTTTGCTTTTTTTATTCCGCCTTACCATCAAATAAACTGATGTCTCAGCAATAACGTCTTAGCAGTTACTTAAGTTCTTATGTCACTGTTCTGTTTAGGTGAAATGCAGAAGAAAGGCTTACATAATTTCTTGCTAATAGAAAGCTTCTGTCTCCACCAGAAGTAAGTTTGAAGTTAAGGAATGTCTGAATAAATTAAGCTGAATACATCTGAGTATTAGATATACATCTTGAAAGTATTAAAAATACTCAGGTTCAACCAGACATGTCAATACTCATTTCTCTGCAATTGCTGAAAGATTTAACAAATCTACTAACACAGCATACTAGAGTTTTGCAGTGAGACATAGCAATAGACTTGTATGTTTGCATTCCTTTGACCTGATGTCTTTGCTAATTACTGTTCAAGTAATTTAGTTGTTTTGCTCATAGCATTGTTTTGGGTTTTTATTATCTTGCAAAAAAAAAAGTTCTTACAAAAATAAGACCAAAATGAACATTATCTTGCATTAGAAGCTTTAAACATAATTAAATTGATTTTTCCATCGGAGGAAAAGCGTATTCTGACACATATAATCAATTTGATTACCACTGTCCAGTCTAAGAGAAATGAATTTGTAACAGCAACAAAAAAGCCTTAACAAATTACAAACATCTGACAAAAACATCCCCCACCTTTTTAATTGGAGACTAAATTAGCCATATACATATACAATTTTTTTGATAGCATACCTACACTGATGTATCATCCTACAGAGCTTCACATGGTGAAATCTACTGATGCCTTGTGCTGCTGACAAGAATAATGCTGATACCTGTAATAGAGATTGTGGTCCATTAGCATATATTGAAATTTTCACCAATGCATTTTAGTCTAGCTCTGAAATACTACGTACCAGCATGCTTATACAGATCTGTTATGAACTTATACTTGTACAGCTACCAAGCTTAATCAGCTTAATAATAAAAATCTTTCACTGTTGTCATATTTCATTAGTATACTGTTTCTGAAGCTATGCGCTTACAACGTAATTTTTAATTGTCATACCCTTCTAAGAACAATTTGGTATATATGACATTGAGGTACAAAGTATCAAAGGCTAGCTAAAACATGGTTTTATTGCCAAAGGTAATGTATGCCTTTGATCACCTATCTCTATTTATCTGAATGTTTGAGATGAACTTGAAAGACAATGGATAAATAGGCTGGTGCTGTCCCCCCCCCCCCCTTACTTTGCATGGCTTTTTATAACAGAATCCAGTAAATTAGAGTTCCATTTCTCTTAGTACATGAATGTATGCACATGGCTAAAATGGAGTTTTGTCTTCTTGCTAGATACATTGAACCCTTGAATGATGCCAGGTATTTATCACCTCATACCTATATTCTAATTAGTCTGGCTTTATCTGGGAATAGCAGTGCTGGAGAGCATCTTGGATAGATACACTGGCTAGACTGCTTTTGATTCCCTTGTCTCTTACAATCTACCTTTGATAAAAGCTGAGTGTGACGTCAAATAGAACATAAGTGAGTGTTTCTGTACACAATACAAATATAGGACAACAAGAATAGGTTCCTTGTCAAAACTATTGGAAAAAAAAAAAGGTTGGCTTTTTTTATGAAGAATCACAACAAACAGGATTTATAAAGATAAAGGGAAGTTTATAACTTCTTTCTTTTGTTGCCTATCATCCCTCCATATGTTTTGAACATATATACACATGCTCAGATATAGTCAGATACATATGTGCATGTACACATATCTTCCTATTTTACCCCATTGCTACTGATTCAATACTCGTGATTCTTCACAGAAAACTGAAATTTTGCTGTCATCCTAATGTACTTGATTACAATTAATAACTTCTAGAGAAACTAAGTGTTGAATGTAGTTCAGTTACCACACACTAGAAATTGTCCATGCACAGGAAAAATAATGCATGGCTTGATGTCATGCCAAATCAGATGATCAGTCTTTTTATGTAGCTCTGTACCAGGTATAATAAAAAAAATTTTCTGCAGCTGAGCAATTATATATTCAGATAGGTTCTAAAAATGTTTGTCAGGAAAGAGCTATTTATGCTTTGTTATTTTTAAACTGTAGTACCTACTCTGAATAGATTTTATTGTGGTTAGACTTTTTCAGAAAGTCAAAATAAACCCAATAAACCAGTTTGGTTAGGTTTCAAAAATAGAATACATATATAAATCAAAGTGCTGTATTTATTGTCTATGAAGTAGGAATGACTGTTCAAATAGCAACAAATTAAAGCCTAGATTATTTTTTTTTTCCCCTGTTGGAGCTCCAATAATGCTTATTCAGACTGAGTATTTATTCACTGTGCAGGTGGCACTCATCAGTTCAGCATCTCCACATTAAATTTATAAAACATTATTCTACAATGATTTTTATGCTTTGATATTCTCAGTATATGGTGGTATAGCAATTGACTTAGTACGTTTGTCTTATGCTCCTCTTTGAAGCTTCCGAAGTTCTGTCTGTGATGAAAGGAATGTTACCCAGATTCTCGATCCTTCTGTTGTGAATCTGTTATCCCCCCAATTTCTAACTACAGGGAAAAAACACAGCTATAGTTACCTAATAAAATACAACTATACCTGTCAGACACAGTTTAACAGAGATCACTTTGAAATCACGTGGCTTTAGTGATATTTTTATGGTTTTATTTTATTTTTTTCAGTCAGCTTGTACTGCATTTGCAAACGAATGGGTAGCCAAGGTCTGTAACAGCAAATGAGTCAATGGACATGGGCTGAGTCATGCAGCAGGGACAATTGTCTGCAAGCAGAACCTGTGCTTTAAATCTCAGGTTTCAAAGTTATGACCAGCATTCTTATGTGTCACAACTTCTTTTCAGACTAGAAGAAAATTAAATCTTGGTAATAACTACTGCAAAAGAATATCTGAAATTCAGGAAAGCAACTTAACTCCTCCTGTCTGGAGAAGAGTCTGAGAGAACTGGATGGGGTAGTGCAGTCCCTCTGAATTTTCCTAGAAGCAAACTGCATTGCACTGAAATTGGAGAAGCAGAAATTCTCTGCTGCACTGCATATAACAAGCCCAGAGACACTGGATATCTATAATACCATAAATTACAGTAGGAGCATATGGAGGACTGAAAACTGGTCGAGAGTTTGTTGAAAATTTTAAGAATGTTTCATGTAAGTTTATCAGTGAAGAAAGGCTAATGTAACTTTTTTTTTCCCAGTAAGAGATTATTGCTTACTGTTTATAGAGCTGCTCTCTCAGAATAACTTATTACTGTAAGGCTTAATGAAAATCTGTTTCAATTTTACTTTGAAGTGTTCCCACACAAACTTGTATTGAAAATCTATTGCAATTGACATTTTCATCAAATATTTTTATTGTTAAGTTTTATATAAGGACAACCCAAGAACCATGTAAGTATGAATACCTAGTGGATGGATTATAGTATTAGAGATGGAATTGATTCTGGAAGAATATACAAATCTGTAGGGGATTATAGTACTTGACATTAAAGGAATTGCATATGTTTTTTAGATAAACACGTTTCTTAAATGAAAGTGTTAAAGCAGTAAAAAAGAAGAAAGAAAGGAAAAAAATAAAGACAAATTTATATACAGAATGAAGCGGTCAACAGATAAGGCAAAACTTGTTTGCAGTATTGTGGAGGCAACTATGGCACAACGTATTTACCTCAGGCAGTGCGTCTCACGGGTGTGCACGCATGTGTGTATGTGTGTGTAAAACATAACAAAAGAAACTTTGCATGACGGCTCCTGGTAACTGTCTTAAAGCACTTAAATTGGCTTGACTGTGCAAGTAAATAAACTAAGGTAAATTCAAAAATAGATACTGAAACATGAAATAATAACAGCATATATGAGGCTTGTATCAGACAGTCCATTCTGTATAATAAAGTACATGACTTGACTTTACACTGAGACGAAGATTTACTGAAGAAAATCCGTGGGGGTTAGAACCTGCAGATACACAAGTCTATGCATCCCCGTCTTATAGCCTGACTGACTTCCTCTCAGTTCTCTGAGTGCAGGAATTGGTTAGATGGATCTGCTTCCAGAATCCAGCCTTTCCAGGGAAGTAAGGTCACTACATGCTTAATCAATGACTGATGATAGAGACTGAAGCCTTCGGAAGGTGGTGTCTTTTGTGTTGTGCCTATGGGAAGTCAGGTGTTATTTTCATAAGGAAAAGAAAAACGCCCAAGATTTAGCTTCACGATTTGGCCGAAGAGATGCTTAACAGAGTGGAGAAAGGTATGCACCGTAGCCAGCCCAACAGCAACAACATTTAGTTGGATATGGATAAAATAAAAAGTTAGGAGTTTGTTCTGGATAAAATAACAAAAATAATTAATGTGAACAGACAGTGCTACTGTTTCCATTCCAGCAAAACAAGTTTACTGCTTTGTTAACAGCTTCATATATAAGATGTCCTATTGTTGTTAAGTAATATATGTAATTTAAATTCTACAATGCATGAAAAAACCCAAACAAACTATAAATTACATTCCCACCCCTCTTCTTTGATCACTTCATTGACATGGGGAAATAATAAAGTCTTTCAGCTGAACTATAAAACATAAATAGTTTATGCACCATCATACAAATAAGATATTCCTTGTCTGGAGTACCTCTCTTTCAGGTTGCTATTGCTTGATTTGTTCAAGGCCGCTTTCTTCATGGCCTCTGTACATTGGACTACTTTTGTATCTAACTTGACGTGAAATTTTTCCTAAGCAATGCTCTCTTACTCAAAAAAAAAAAAAAGTCTTCTGGGGGAGTAAGAGAATAATTTATAGTATATATCAAAATAACATGCAGAAGTACAATGCTGTGAATGTGGCCCAGGTTGAATAACCCTGGATAAAATGGCAAAGTTTGTCTATAGCAATTCTTGGCTTGAGGAGTAAGGGAGTAGGATTTGATACCCAAAATTCCATAATCAAGTGTGTATATACATTTCATCTTTTTCCCAGCCAGCATTACACTCCTAATTCTTGCTACTCATTCTTCTGAGGCTTATAGGTATTTTATGTACTAAAGATAGAATTAAGGTTATATGATGCCACTTAAAACACTTTATACTTTTTGAGACTCCACAAGCAATCACAGTGAAGTAGACTGGGAATACACGAATATTGCACATAGCAAACTGAACCACAACAAATAAAAAATAGGTTTAACTTTTACATGCTTCTTTTCAGCAGTCAATATTAAAACTCTTCTCAAAGATGGTCACTCAGTATCATCCATCCCATTTTTAACTATGAGGAAACTGAAGTCTGTGAAGCTGAGATGGCTTTGCCTGTGTGACATACCCACTGGATGAAACAGAGTTCCCAAGTCTACAACCACTAGACAGATTTGCCTAATATCTCAAGATTATAGTTACTGTTACTAGCCCACTCTAAACTCTAGTGGCACTGGTTCTCATTCTCTTTGTAATCACTCCTCAGGCTGCTTTTTATAGAGGTAGAAAACACTTCAGATGGTGAAAATGTAAGATTTGGTTATATGTCTGGACAAATGAAAGTCTAATACCTGGACATTCACATGTTAAACCTATTGTAAACCCAGCCATAAACACAAACATAAACCAGATCAACCTCAGGAAGAATGCAAATAATTTTTAGTTTATTTTGGAAAGTTTGTTCAATTTTTGTTTCCCTTCTACTTTAGTGCTGTAATGTTTCTTTGCTTCATTTCCTTGTTTGCTTTTTTCTTTTTTGTAATTATTATATTTCTTTGCATGTGCTACATTGTTTAACTATATGAAATTTGGCTTGCTTTCCTCCGTATCTGTGTTCATTTGTTCCATGACTACAGTCCTTGATCCTTCTACTCTTTTACAAGAAGTTTAAAACTTTATGAACGATCTTCTGTAAAAACCACCTTTTCTGGAGGTGGTTATCCCTCTTTTCTTTCCCTTTTTCTCTTTAAGCTTCTCTGGTCATGTTTTTATACATATTTTACATTACAATATTTTAAGCTCCTTTTGCATATTTTGCCAAAATCTGTACTACTGTCTACCATATTACATGGATATGCTTAGTCTTAAGCCATGTGAATATTTATTGTACACACTGTTTTGAGTTTGTTTCTCCTGGGCCAGCTCTCGCAGTCAGATACATGGATATGACTCCTGTTAAAGCCATGTAAACTGTGTATGTGCATCAGAGGACTCCTTCAGTTTAAATGTGACACTTAAAAGAAAAGCTACTGTATAAGAATTTGCAAAGAATGATTCACATTCATAAATTTTGTCCTTGCCATCTTGGTCTGGATTTGTTTTTCTGGGTTTTTTGGTAGGTCTGACCCCATGTCAATGGGGAAGAGAAAAAGAAAATAAGCGCTTTTCCTAACAGAAGGGTTGAAATCTCCGCGTCTTGTAAGAGTGCTGCAAAACTTTAGTTAAATCTTTATTTTAGCGATATCCTCTAAATTGAAGGCATTATACACTGGAATAAGTGGATAACTTCTAGAACATATGGTAATAAAGTACTGAATCACAATATTCTAGAGACATGGAAATTTCTGTTTCAGCCTTCTGGTTACCATCCCCATTTCAATCTCCTATTACTCGGCAACCGCACCTCTTCCTGGAGGGCACCAGTAGCTGAAGACTTTGTATGGGTTTTTTGCTTAGGAGAGGCAAGCCCAACAGTGCTGCTTTTTTCTTGCCCTTGCTATGCCTCTATGAGGTTTATGTGCCTTTAGCTGAACTCAAGCCTTGGTTTATATCAGAATAAACCTTCTTCTGTAGAGAAATCCCAAATAAGGCTCAGAGAATTTTGCTAGAGGCTCTTTTTAGAGACGTGCTTATTTAATTAACAATTAATGTAACTTTATGACTGTAAATACAAACGTGTACGCTCTTTAAAAACAATTCTAGGAGAAATGTTTTACTTTGCAATGTCTATCCTTAGAATTTTTGTTTTGGGAGGATAAATTAACTGTTTACCATTTAATGTGCACTGCTGTACACTTTCAAAGCCTGACCTAAAATAGGTTAGTTTGTGGGGCACTGGCAGTACCTTAGTAGACAGCAGAGTCCTTCAGTGCCTTTACTCTTACACGAAGGCTGTGCTGAGTTACGTGCAGGGGATTGCTGTCTGACAGCTGTTCCCTGTCTCCTCCAGGAAAAGAGGTTGCCCGCTTTTTTTTTTTTTTTTTTTTTTAATTTCTCCCCAGATACCTTTCCCAGCAGTTCACACCCCACCCGTCTCAGCACGTACCGCCCCTTGGGAATTTCTGCCAGTTCCCTTCAGAAACAGGGTTTGCTTTCGAACAGGTAGGACTTACGGGCTCTATTCTGGACGCGCGGCTGAGGCAGGTGTCGGCCGGGGAGCGGACGGCCCTGCCCGCGGGGCC
>NW_009191446.1:0-19841 GCF_000690835.1 Fulmarus glacialis | reverse complement strand
GTTTGGTTTGGGTTTTTCTGGTTGTTTTTTTGGTTTGGGGGGTTTGAAGGGGGGTGGGGGGGTGGTGTTTTGTTTTTTTAAAGAATGTATGCATTAGCCTGATCAAGGTTTTACTAGGAATACAGTTTAATTAATACCAGGAAGGGAAGCATCATTTCAGAATATTTATTAGTGTATTTTCTTTTACGGTTCTACTTAGATACTTGTCATGAATCAAAGTAAAAATTAAGAGCATGTGAAATAACATTGAGTAACTACTCACAGTTCTGGCTTCATGAATATGCATATCCTTATCTACTGATTATTTTATCAGCTCTATTCTGTTAATTCAGCATCTATGAGTTATTCATATTACTACAGATGTATAAAAATTATTTCAAGGAACAATTTTGTATTCAAAACTATGAGCCTCTCAAAGGAACTATCCTTTTTATCCTTTCTCTTCATCTCATTAATCAGAAGCAAACTCCTGCAGTGTCAGGACAGGAACTAAACTTCAAAAGAAGATAAAAATTTATAAAGTGTTAAATTTATAATATGTTTTCAAAGAACACATTAAGCAAATTAAAATTACCTCGTTTTCTGTAAGAAAAAAAAAAGGATCAAACTCACCATTTATTTCCAACAACAACATATAACCATATCATGAATGAAAAACAGCCACTGTCCATTGCACGCAGTGGTTCATTTTGTATTAACTATGTAGTATTAAATAATTACATTTATAAGTAGGGAAAAGGGGCATTATTTTGTGCAACTGAGTTTACAGTTTATTTTAAAAATTTCACAGTAAATCTAACTCAGTTATTGCAATGTCATAAAAGCAGCATGTCAACTGATAAACATTAATATGTTGTCTTAGAACCAGCTAATCCGAACGGATAAGCTCGTTCCTCCCTCTTTTTTTGACAGACAGGGAACAATCCTGGGAATGAATACTGCTGAATAATTTCTTGTGTCCTCCCTCCCAGTTCTTTCCACCTCATAGCCTTCTGCTCTCCATTGAAACCTTCTACATTAACTCTTCTATATAACACTTTCAAGCAAGATTAGAGAGAATAACTATCTCCCTGGAAAAAAAAATGCAAAATCTTTGATTGAGAAACTGATGATTCCAAGATGAAGAACGACTTTAAATAGTTAAAAACATTTAGAGTACTTCCTGCCCCTATGTATATAATCAATCCATATATAGAATAATACTAATTGTGTTGTGAGAAAATACATCACAAAGAATACAAAAGAAGAATAGAAAGACAAGACAACTAACTTTGCGTTGTAATATCAAAGAACAGGTGCTCAAAGCATACATTTTCAAAAGTAAAACAATCTTCAAAAAATCAGGAATGTCCAAGTTACTGTCCATAAGTTTCTTCATGGGTCTCTTTTTGCTTCCAAAAGGTTTAATTTTTATCAATTTTCTGTTGAAACACATCCTATTTTTTCAGACTATTTCTTCAATTTGCCAAATTCGTTTTCATTTATAATCCTATTTCCAGCATGCTTTTAACCCTTCCCAGCTTGACTTTATCTGGGTGCATAATACATATCCATCATTCAGAACATTGATGAAAGCCTCAACACATGACAGATCCCTACGAGATCCTACTAGGAATCTTTCCAATTTCACCATGAATCATTGATAATTACACTTTGATGCAGTCTTCTAATCAGATAGGCATCCACATAATAGCAATTTCATCTCATATGCTTCCCACTAGCTTGCTAATGAAAATCTTCTGAGACAACATAAAAAGTTTTCCTAATGTCAATACGTTACTCCTGTTTTTCCCTTATGCATAAAGCCTGTTTTCCTGTAATCCAAGAAAACCAGACTTGTTTGACATTATTCTTGACAAATCCATATTGAGTGTTAGTGGGTTTTTTATATTTTTCCCCTATATTCCTTATGTTTTAGAAATAGCTAATATTTTTTTAAAAAATACAAATAATTAATACAGTTTACAAATAATTTTTTCTTTGATTGTTCTTATAATATTTTTCCAGAAACTGCAATAAAAATATTAAACTTATAATTCACTCATTTCTCTCTCTATTTTTTCTTTTTCTTTTTTCGGCAGGTAGCTAGACTTGTCCTTCTCCAGTCTCCTGGGAAATCCCAAAGCTGGCCATGAGACTAAGGGCCCTATTCAGGGTCAATTTCATCATGCACAGCCAATCTGACAACAGTTTTTAGTGTTTCAGTAGGAAACATCTCAGTTTTTAAGAAAGGAAGTTTCATAAGCCAGTAACCCTTAGACACACAAGGATAGATCTATCACTTTTTAGTACAGATGTGATAGATGGCATTACTTTTTTTGTCTTTAAAATTATAGCTTTTTGATAATTTTGGCTGCACCTCGAATCCTGTGTTCAGTTTTGGGCCCCTCACTACAAGAAGGACCTTGAGGTGCTGGAGCGTGTCCAGAGAAGGGCAACGAAGCTGGTGAAGGGCCTGGAGCACAAGTCTTATGAGGAGCAGCTGAGGGAACTGGGGCTGTTTAGCCTGGAGAAGAGGAGGCTGAGGGGAGACCTCATCGCGCTCTACAACTACCTGAAAGGAGGTTGTAGCGAGGTGGGGGTTGGTCTCTTCTGCCAAGGAACTAGCAATAGGACGAGAGGAAATGGCCTCAAGTTGCGCCAGGGGAGGTTTAGACTGGACATTAGGAAAAACTTCTTCACTGAAAGAGTGGTCAGGCCTTGGAACAGGCTGCCCAGGGAAGTGGTGGAGTCACCATCCCTGGAAGTATTTAAAAGACGTGTAGATGAGGCACTTAGGGACATAGTTTAGTGGGCATGGTGGTTTTGGGTTGACAGTTGGACTTGATGATCTTAGAGGTCTTTTCCAACCTTAATGATTCTATGATTCTATAATTTTAATTGAAATTAGTTGTTTGAAAGAATCAATAACCATGTGGATAAGTAAGACTGACAAACTAGCTGACACGGCCAGCTTGGACTTACAAAGCCATTCCTTCAGAAAGGCTCCTCTCCAAACGCTTACAAGAAAGCTCAGCCGCAATTAGGTAAGAGGGATGGTCCTTTCATACACAAATATTTGATTACAAGAGAGGAAATATCAGGAACACATGGTCAAGTCATAAAACCAACAGAAGGCCTCTGTGGAGTTTTGCTGGAACCTGTGGCTGGGCTTTGTGCTGTCTGCCATATCCTAAACAACCCAGAGAACAGGGTGAATAGTAAGATGACTGATTTTCCTCATGATATTAGGTTATTCAGGGCAGTAAAGGCAAAAGCCAAATGCAAAGAAGGATTTTATAAGACTAAGCAACTGGGCAAGGGCTGGCAGATGAAATTCAGGGAGATAAGCGTGAAGTTATACACAAGTGAAAATAATCCCACCTTCATGCATAACAAAATGGAATCTAAAATTATTATAACCGCCAGTGAGATTCTTCAGGTATGATAAATATTTCCATTAAAATATTAGCTCAGTACTCAGTAGCAGTAAAAAAAAAAAAAAAAAAAAACCACGAACAAATAAATTGAGTATTGGGAATTGTTGGGAGAAACGTACAGAATAAAAGGGCAAACACTGTAACATCAATGCATAGCCCATTTTACACCTGTATTATGAAAAACATGATCCGTTTTGGTCTCCTCAGCTCAAAGAAAAAAAAAATAGGTCTGAAAAAGAGTCAAAGAAGAATCAAAGAAATGTCACCATTTCATGAAAGGAAGTATCACACATGCTAAGATTCTCCTGTCTGGAAAAGAGCTGAGGGAGGGATGTGATGATGGTGTCCTATAAAATCATAGATGGCACTGAGACCAGCACCAGACATCAACTATTTAATGTTTCTTCCAGTACAAGGAACAGGAAATCCTAGCAAAAGCAACCAAGGTCTAGTGCAAAAACAAATTAAAAGCAGTGATTCTTCACATGACATGTTAAGCTGTGGGATTCACTGTCATAAGAGGTTGTGGACACTAGAATTTTACATAGGTCCAAAAGCAACTGGTTTAATACAAAGTTCACTGAGAGTTATTAAGCACACAGAAACTGTAGCTGGATCATGAAGAGTACTCGGTGGAGACTGTATACTAGGTCTATTCTATGAACTTTTGGACATTCTTAGCAATGGAATATTGGGCTATCCAGTCTTTATGTTATTTTATTATAGAGTAAGGATTCATGTTAAATATATAGATAGGGTAAAATACATTCTTTTTGTCTTTTATTAGGTTGACCCTTACAAGAAAATAAGAGCACTTGTTAAAAATAAAAGGATATAATCTTCTATGAAATGAAAGAATGAATAGGAGGACTCGTAACAGAGTCACTAATTTACTTTCCCCTCAAGATGAGGAAATAGCTTTTATAAAAAAACCCAAACGCATAACCACTTTGGCAGGTGACAAAGTGTCTAAATACCAGATTCAGATTCCAAATGCCAATACAAGCTACTAATGTGACATTTCCATAAGAAAGGCTACCAAAACAGAGTGTAGTAGGATATTCCCCCTACTGCTAAGGTGACACAGACTATCAAGATTAGAATGTCTAACCAACAAGGCTTTTGAATAGCAGAACCTCCACCAAACATGTTTTTGATAATATTGGTTCTAGCAGCATCCTAGTGCACCTACTATAAATAAATACTCAGTAACTATTACTGTCAGTCTGGATACACAAGTTATACAAGAATATAATAAATTGATTCACTATACTGAATTCCTGATCAAGACCCTGAAGTAACTGGTATCAGGCTTGTTAGTTCCATAGATATTTAGGTTCATGACATGCCTAAGAGGTGGATACTTCAATGAGAAGCACTGATGATCACGAACTCGGAAGTAAATCAAAAATTTCAGTTGTTGCTGCCTGCCAGCGAAGAAGTTTAGATTGGGAATCTGGAAATGAGAGAAACACAGGATTGTGGTTTTGTCTGGGGAAAGTTAACAGATGGTCTAAAAAGGAGCAGCTTTAAAATAAGACCAGCAGCCAAGAAGTGTGTGGAGACAGCAATATGAGAATTTTTTTGATCTATTCTGTGCCACTGTTTTGTATAGCTTTGTGAAATAGCATAGAGTCTCAAAGCTTGACCTTATAGCTTTATTCATCCAGATTAAAATACTTTAATCTTTTTATAACTTTGGGAAAAGAATGTTATGTTGTGAACAGAAGTATTTGAAATACATATTTACAAGATGCTCTTTTTCTAAGACACAGGTGTCTGAAACATTGCTGAAAACACAACTTCAACTTCATTCTGTAACGTAGAATTACAGAATTGCATATGGGGATTAATATCATATCTTCTTTTAACTTTAAAAAAACTGGGTAGGTAAATCCCTATACAAGTCATACAAAATATGCTTCTGGATGTTTATTTACACATTTGCAGAAGTGGCTCATTTACCTCTTCAGAAAAGGTTGCTGAATATTAGACTGTTGCTGCAAAAAAGCACTAGAGAGTCTTAAAAATAAGAAAATGGGTAGTGACAATCAATCATTCTCTTCAGCTACAATGTGAAAGAATGCTGCATGAAGGAAATTATCATCTGCATTCAGATTCTTATTAATATGCTTTCCTACTGTTCAGCAGCCAGAGGCAGATAGATCAAGACATACATTTCTGCTGTAAATGTCAAACTTGTTCCAGCATAGGATACAGTACCATAAGCAAAACATCAAGTACTTAGCTGTAAATCAACAGAAAGAAACTTTCAGAATTACTTACCTGATTTTCTTCATGGGAAACTCTCATTTGTTCTTTAAGAACTGACATTCTGGCTGCTTCTTCTTTCCTCAATACTCTTTCCTTCTTTAGCTCAGGACTCCAAAAAGTTTTGATGCTATTCATGGAGGATCCCAGCTTGCTGTCCTTAATGTCTAGTTCTTTTCTGAGAAGATCATTCTCCCTCTGTAGTTCCTTAAGCTGAGCCTGCAGGTCTAACATGGTACTATCTCTAACCTGTCTCAGCATAGAAGGAACCTGATGGTGGTGATGGTGTGAAGATGTGGTCAGACCTCCATGCTGATCAGTATAAGAAAGGACATCTGTGTGCGAAAGTCCAGCTGAAGCAATATTAGGACTGCTCCCCATAGCTGTGACTCGACCACCATACACAGCTCGATTTGTAGCCCTTCCAAGAGTCATTGTGCCCTTTGGGAAAGTAGTAGAAGCTACACCTTCATGGTCACTCAAATACATTGGTCCAGATGTTGCATAGGCTGCATTAAGGGACTGGATGTTCTCCATTGATAACGTCTTACCTGTTCCTCCTCCTCCTCCACTATTTGTTCGCCTATGGCCCAGGCGAGGAGATCTTGGCAAACGAGGAGACCTGGAGGGACTTCCTTCTAAGTTGCTGATTGTTCTTGCACTTCCATACATTTTTCTTCTACTTTGAGGTACTATTTAGTAAGAAAGTAGTAACACTAAAGTGGAGTATTAAATTTATAATTCCAGCTAGAAATATTGGCAGTTTCACTGCATTCTTCCAGTAGGCAAAAATCTATTTTCCTCCAAAGTCAGAGACCTGAAAAAAGATATTATAAAATTAAGTAATTTTTCATCTTGGAAAATAAGTTTACAAGTAATCAGCATACATCAGAAAATAAAGTAACCCACTTCCTAGAGTAATTACTTTAAAAATAAAATTTACTATACATTTTTATTTAGGATGACTAGTTAAAAATGCATTTTCCAACTAATTTCATTCAGAAGAAAAAAATGCTTATTTCTTTCTTGCTAGAAAATATCTTGACATTTTGACTTAGCTTAACAAGCTTTATGTTGCAATAAACACCACGGGCCCAAAAACATATCTTAGCTGATATGTTCATGGACTTAAATGACTGACCATGTGGAATTATATAAAGGAAAAAAAAATAGCTGTTGTTGACATTAAGAACTACCCAAACTAAGATATTACATTTTCAAAAGACAGTATAAAAGTAGCAATTCAGCAGTTCTGTATATTCTCTAGTAATATTAGATTAGTTAAGACAGAACAAGGAAATAGGCAAGGGTTTTAATTTCTGTTTGGATTAACAAAGAGGTTTTTGGATAGGAAAAAGGATGAAGGAAACAGTGTTTCTAATAGTTCAGCTGTAATAAGTACAAACATTTTAGTAAGAAAAATTAACAATAGAACTAAGCTAATTTGAGTGAATATTTCCTTCTAAACAATTATAATGTATTACAACACAATATTATTTTTTCAATGAAGTACTAGCTTGCTAATATTTGTTGTTAATAAGCGTCTCAGGAAAAGGTTGCATGACAATAATCTAGGTTTTCATTTAGAAAAGGAGTGCTTGTGAAATACAATTTTCTTTCTTTTTTCCTATGGATATCATATTATTACTTTGATAGAACTATCATTTTAATTTATTTAACCAAACGACAGATAGATGTGGACCAATGCTCTGTTTTCAGAGTCTTCAATACCATCATTATACATTTACCAAGTTTCAAGTAAGTTTATTAACTTTACATAGCATAAATATAAACATACAATAGGACTCTAGGATTAGGTAGCCCCACTGATATTTTCTTTTAAAAAATCTGACCATTTCAATAAATTTGTGGTATTAATTAAATTGGTGGTCATTAACCAGATCTAGCACCATTTATTTCAAAGGTACCTAGAGGAAGAACAAAAGTTGGATTCAGTCAAATCCAGTCTTTAACCATACCCTCAAGGCATCCTCATTATCTATAGATACATTATTTCCCAGTGTTTTAAAACATCTGTTCTACATTTGCTGTGAAAAAAGTGTTGATGCAGGGGCAGGCAGAAGGATGATTTGATGTAATATTTATTAATAAGCTCTAGTATATTAAATCCTTACCAACAATATTAGCATAAAACATTATGGATACTAATGTCAGCAAACAAGGAGCATGCCGAGTTCTCCACCAACCCCTCGTTATCCCATACAAGCATATACCACATGGCTTGTATGAACTCTAAGAATTGCTCGGTATATGCTACATTTTCATCAAGTTTAACAGCCAGCATAGTCTAAGGTGTTTTTGTTTCATTTGAATTACCAGTATGCATCTGAATTAGCTGAGATGTTTCAACTTGTTTCAACTACTATTATACAACAGTGGCCATTCTTGTGAATTTCACCTCTTTCCCAAGAGGTCACAAGATTCAGAAGTGGAAGGCACAGCACTACACTGTAATGTTGATGACAATGCCACTATGGATGCTGGGCAAAAATATAAGTGTGGTATTTATTCAACATTGATAATTTGGAAACCCTGAACTTTTTGTACTGCACCCAGGCTGCTCCATTGAAAGTAATTCATTTCAATGCAAACATTGCCCTTAGCAAAATGGATCAAGCAAGCTAACATAACATTGTTCCATACAAACTATATTAACAAGACCAGTAATTCTGTCATAAAACATTACCACTTTCTGCCATGTACAAACAGCTCAGCTATATACATTGGCACTTTTTGCCATGTACAAACAATTCAGCTATGCATAAAGCAAAGCAGGGGTACCTACTTCAATGAGAAAAATGTAGGTTTTAACTATTTAGGAAGACATAGATACAAAATTACATTCTAGCAACTCTTTTCTACTTCAGGATCACATAACTCAAAATAACATGAATATTTTTAATTCTAGAGGCAAAAGCCTGATGCAACTTCTTGAGCCATGAAAATCTCTTCAAGCTTCCAGAATTTAGCCCCAAGGCACACAGATTTAAAGGAACACATGTAACTTGCTAAGTTGCATTTTCAAATTTTAACATTTTATCATGAGTATCCAAATCTGCCCCCCTTTTCAGTTGTCATCCAGCATTCAAGAGATGACCTACAGCTTGTTCCACAAAAAAACTGGTGCAGCTTTTCTGCCATCTCAACTTCATTGCATTGATCAATAAAAACCATATCTCATGGTGACTGGGGACAATGCAATTGCTTATCCTAATTCTCAAGTGGCTGCATCCTCTGGCCAAATAACATCACTCATACTGCACTCCGGGAAATTCACTCTTGTATATTTCTAGTTTCCTGAAAAAGTTCTGTAGCTCCTTCAAAGAGGATCTCACATGAGATCAGAGCTGAAGATAATTTTCCTTCCACTGGCT
The DNA here is from genome assembly GCF_000690835.1 of Fulmarus glacialis. NCBI lineage: Eukaryota > Metazoa > Chordata > Aves > Procellariiformes > Procellariidae > Fulmarus > Fulmarus glacialis. The sequence goes on along the minus strand of NW_009191446.1, from coordinate 10,756 downwards.
CATGGCAGATCCTGAGCAAAAGCAACTGTCTTCTAGACTGATACAGTTCTCCCCCCCAAAAAAAATCTGGCCTGGTAAAAAACTAAGATTGCTAGCATAAACTGTCAATGCCAATTTAAACTGGATACAATCAAATATTTTTAGATACAGCAGACCTGATACATGGCCAGCTGGTGGCGGTTAGTGCAGATTTGTTGATCCTCAAAAATATAGGTATAGGATACCCTTACATCGTATCAATACTGGTTTTCCTTTCCATTGCCACAGTCTGATAAAGAAGTAATTGATGCTTCTTCCTTTGAGTCACTTAATATCCTACTTAGCCTTTTGTTTATGTCTCTGATACGTATTTTTAGGTACTCATTTTGCCTTGTAGAGTTTATTAGTTGTGGTCTGTCTTCTTTTCTCTACTTGTGTGAAGTTTTGAGAAGTCTCATCTCAAAGCAGAGAACACTTATCTTGCTTAGCACTCCAATGCTTACCATTGAACCCTACTGAAAAAGGGAATCATCATCCCTCATCCAAAAGGAGGCTAACTTCTCTCTGGACTTCTCCTTTACTTTACTAATAATGTTCGCATGCTGATTTAACATTGTAACTTTTATATGCCTGTGAAAATTCTGAAAGCAACAGGAGAAGAACAGTAAAACACCACCAACCAAAGAAATGTTATTACCTCCACAGCATTTTCAATTATTATTTTTATTTTTCCTCCTAAAAATACTCTAATCAAGATGGAGACCTCTATGTAGAAAGCGGAAGCACACTGACAATACGCTTGGTTTTCTTACTTTCATGGGCTAGTAAGGATAGCTCACAGACCAACAGCTGAAAATCCTGATTTAAAGAAATTCCTACAGTTTATCTCTATGTTGATTTGCAATTCATTACCTACTACAACCTGAATTATTCAGATTGGATTTCTTGGGAAAACCTTAGAAAAAGGAAAGCACGTAAAAGCTTGCTTTTTGGAAGTGTATACATCTTAAGGATAAACCCTGAGCCTTCCTTTATGGCTGTGAGAAGTCTCAGACACAGTAGAAGCCATATACCATTACTTGATGGAAGAAGGGAGAAAGGCACCTACATCATTTTCTATTCTTTACTGCTTATAGGCCTTCCTAGCCTCAGGAAGATTTACTGTGTGTCTTAACACATCAGGAATTGGAGGCATAAAGAAGCAATATCAGCCCCAGGGCCTCAACAATTGCCACAGAGATCATCATCTACTGCCTGGAGAAAAAGAAAAAAAGAGGAGATCCCTTCTCCCATCTTCCTATAGAACCTGCTGACACAGAGCCGTTTTAGTTGAACTCAGAGTGGGCAGGCAAGATATAGATGATTCTATCTTGAAAACTAAATTGATTTTATATTGCTATTTTAATTGGGGGGTGGGGGGGAAATTATTACTCTAAAGCAATTGGTTTTCACCCAATATTTCACGGATGGTTTTGCTAAACTAAAGCATAACCCTTATGCACCATAGTGCAAGGGGTGGAGAGAAAGATAAATGGAATCAAGCGGAAACATAAGAATCTCATATATTATGGGGAGGATGGGAGAGCTGTATAGACAAGAACAGTACACCCACAACTAAAGCGACCAACTCTTGATAGAAGCCCAGAAGCTGTAGATGTTGCAGCTCATGAATACAATACAACTCATGGTTGTATTGTACAATACAATACATGAAGGTTATAACCCCCTAAAAACTTCTCTGAGTCAAAAAGTCACCCAGATTCATTCAGTCTGGTCTGGGACAGACTGCAGACCCACTGCATGCATTTTCCCATAAAAGGTTATTCTGAGTTTTAAAATCCAAATCAGCTTAATAGTATGAGAAAAAACAGATGCTTATTTACTTGTCTCAATGTTTTCTTACTTTAAAAAATACTTTTTAATGTACATAATGTATGACTTAAAAACTAACCATTATGATTGTGACTTTAATATTTTGCGTTGCAAACAAAACCATGTAAAAGGATTGAGAAAATTAAGCATGCATGCTCGGGGGGTGGGGGAGACGACACACTCCCCCCCTGCCATGCTCTCATCAGCCTTGAAAATCCCAGCAAATATAGAAATAGTCTATTTCATGCTAAAATACTTCCTGGTGGCTGTTCTAACTTAGGCTTAGCTTATTTCCATGTTTCTGCTTCATCTCATCACCTGCACTCTGCAGACAATAACATCATGGGTTCACATTACCCACATCACTTAAGTCTCTGACATTGTATTTTATTTGCCTTTTAACTACCTATTTTTATAGAGACTTAAAACACAGGATTCTAATATGATGCTAATGGGAGGTCTGTCTCACTCAATTTACTTTCCAAATGCATTGCTTTGACATTTTACATAATTACAGTGTTTCCTTGAAATACTGTCTTCACAGAACCCCATAATTTCTGATTTTCACGGATTACATACTCCTACCCCACCCTATCCCCCCCCAAAAAAAACCCAATTAATTTTGTTAAGCTATTTAAACAAATCAGTGACACCAAGTTCAAAGCAGGTGAGAATTTTCTGCATTGTGTCTGTCAATCTTTTCATAACAAGTCTGAAAGAATTGTGTAGAGGCATGGTAGTTTAGCCTCACAACAGACTGGGAGCTATTTTGCCTGTTTCCTGAGCACTATGAATCCCGGTGGTTCAGAAAAAAATGGAAACTAGATCTTGCCAGACAAAGCCTGTGGTGTCTGAATAAATTTTAACGAAGTGATTAAATTCCTCCTTCAGTTCAGAAAAAACACAATATGTTGTTACATTCCAAGTCTCTCCTGTAAAATGTTTGGGCCTAAGCAGCCCAGCAGTCTCAGATCAGATACTCCAAAGCATTAAAAAAGGTAACAGTTTGAACTTTGCTATCAATTCTGCACGTAGCCACAGTGCATACAGAGTTCTCACCAGTTTCACATTAGAGGTTTCACTAACAAGCAGGTGCTAGACAGCATGCAGTGTGGCTAATTCCACAGCAGATTTAACAAGTTTATTGAAAAAAATTATCAAATCACACTATGCTGGAAAACACCAAGAAATGTAGAAAAAATTCAGTAACTAGATATAGGACCAGAGACAACAAAATGTAGCAAACCTTTCCTCATGAGATATTCCCATGATAGAAAACATAATGTGAGCAAATATTCAGACTATGCTCAGGAAATGCATTGACTACTAAATCTAAATTATCATCTTAACCATACAGGAATCATTCTTCATATTACTAACAGCAGCCAAATATTTTCAGTGAAGGATAAAGAGACTTGATTTCTTCCTTCTGTTTTTGGGAGGGTTTGGTTTTTTTGGGGTTGGGCTTGGTTTTTTTTTTTTGCTTAGACTAGGGCACACTATTAGTTTCATAAGGGTCTAATTTTCATTGGTTTTGCCAGAGAACACACTGTATCTTCATAAAAAGCTATAGGGCAGTGTATCTGCCAATTCCAGACAAGCAAAACCAAGTACAGCCTGCACAACAAATTATCTTCCAATGCAGTCTATATATCACTATCCAATTTTATTCTGATTTAATGGTCAATCAACAGAAGGAGGGATGTTTACCATCATCCTTTGTTTAAAATATTAAGCACCAGTGTTAACAGTGTTGTTAAAAGTAAAGTTTCAAAGATGCGGGGTAAAATACCCCAGTATTAATAGATCAAAGTTCACAGCCCTGAGCTCATTGTGCCATTGTTTTGCTAACCATCTGCGCTCTCTGCAACTTGTAACGTTAAGATCCCTTTTTTTCTTTTTGGGGGGGGCGGGGGGAGGACACGACTAGAATCACAAGTAATAAGGGATAGAAACACATACATTCCAAAATGCTGTCTGCACCTCTTCAGTTTTTTTAGTCTTCTCAACTTTCCTGCATCATAATGACCTTCTCAGGATACACAGATATTTCTAAAGGCTTGGCAAGCTTTTGTCTTTCCAGAGAAAGAATTCCTAACATTTTAGTCTTTGCAGGTATGCAGGTGTCTTTTGTGTGCTAAATTCTGTATCCTAGTCTGTATTCATTGTGCCTTCCACCCTGCAATTGTTAATCACTTGCCTCTTACTTCTTTCTCGATAAGAAATCTCATTTATCAATGGAAACCTGCATTTACAAATGCCAGTCTTTTGTGGAGGATTATTCTAAGGCACCTGGTTAGCCAGAAGAATGGTATTTTTAGTTTAATTACTATTAAACAACAATAAAAAAATCAAATGTCTTCAATTTTTACTAAATAGTCTCCTTTGGGGAAAAATACTAAAATGTGAAAGTATACACCATTCTTCAGGAAGTATATACCATTCTTCAGGATATCTCAAAAATTATGCCTAATGAGTAGCACAATTCTGCTTTGCTTTTGCCAAAATTTGTCAAACTTGAATGACTATCTAACAGTTTACAGAAACACTGCCTTTGTTATAGATTGAATTACCTTTCTATTTCAAATGAGAAGTTAGAACTTAAAAATAAGCATAACCTAAGACAACCTGAAAATTTTCTAGCAAAAACTGGAAGACCAGTCTTGTTCTTTCTATTATTTCGGAATTTAAAATTACAACAAATGCCACCTTTCCTCCCCTTTTAAGCAATGTGCTAGTTCTTATTATACTTAATAATCACAAAAGCCTAATTTTTAAAGCTTCTTTACAGAGCACCTGTAACTTCAAGAGGGACACAAGAGACAGTTTCAGGCATATTAAAAAAGATTTTTTTCTAGCAATACTACACATATATTTCATTATGAACATATGTAGAGAGTCAAATGAGGACATAGTTCAGCTTGAATTTCCATTTTTATAATTACTTTTAAAAGGTAAAGACAAATAGTAGGGTAAAGGAAAAAAACTAACAAAAATTTTAAGTAAAAAATAGTCTATCTATATTATGATTTAAATAGCCAAGCTTCTTTTTCTTAGCTGCAATCTCATTTGCCTTGCTTATGGAGCATCCAAGTTGTACACAATAAAAAGTGAAGCAAGTAGATTGATTCACATTTGCAACTTCATATTGCTAATTTATCATCTAGTCCACATCTCTTCTGCCTTGTTTATGAGCAAGGAAAACTGAACCCTTGACAAAGCAAATTATGGTCCAAATTCTTCAATCAAACGTGAGGAAGGTGAAGATCTAATTTAAAAAAAAAAAAAAAGAAAAAAAATCTTTAAATTGTATGCATGCTAAGGACACCGAGTTGTGATTCTGATAGAAACTTTAATTTTTCTTACAGAATAATTGTGTGCATTTATTTTTTTCCATTCGCATACTCTGGACTAACAGAACCCATTGTGAGAGTAAGCAACACTTAATTATGAAGACAAATATTATTGCAGAAGTTTGTTACATCAACTGTTATATCATCATGCAAAAAGGGAAGATAGGTTAAGGATCGCTCCAAAAATTTGGGAACGAGGAACCAATATGGAGAACTGTTGTCATGCTTTAGACCTTGCAGTAAGAGTTCTTAGAACTCAGGTATTGAAAAGACCACGTTTGATCTTCAAAAGTAATATAAATAAGAGGTTCATAGAAGTTATACTTCATAAAAATGTTTTTAATGTTTTTATATATGTGCATTTATACTAAAGACATTGCTACAAACAAAGCTTTTGTAAATACTCTCTGTGTGACACCTATTATCTTTCTTTCTCCTTGCTATACGTAATAGCAAACAAGGTTGTAAGAGATTAACAACAAAAGACACAGAACAGAGTCAGTTAAATGCTCAGAAGAAAAATATCATGATATTAAACAAATATTTCCTTACAACTTATGTCTACAGTAGGAAAAGTCACACTTCTGATGCATCAGGAATGTTTTGATAATACCAAAATAAACAATGTTTTTCAAATAAGGCCACAAAGGTAGAATACCGAAAAAACTTGTTACACATGTCCATGCAACTGCAAACATCTGTATTGTCAACATTCATACCAACAGTCTTTGAAACATAAGGCTGTTTACCTGATAACACATACATATATTAAACCCACATTAAAGACTGCAATTATTTGTTTTAGGAATAAAACCTGAGAACTCAAAATAATGTAAAAGGGAATTGACTGAATTTATAATTAGACCTGTAAATTTGTCTATTTTCACATTAAGTATGTTTAAGAATATTCTCTCATTTACATTGATGTAATACTTTTCATTTTAAGATGCATTTAAAACTCCTAAGTCTATCTTAGAAAGAATCAGAGATACTTCTACACAATGGACTATTTCCAATTGAATTCACCGAGGCTACTCACATGAATGTTATTAAATACAGGCTTATATATTTGCAGGATAAAGCTATATTTTTCTTTTTTGCTACAAAGCTTCCATTCTCATAAGAAAGCAACAGAATAGTCACAGCATCAGCTATTGAGATTACCTGTGCAACTTCCAGCATTTTCTTAGATTACTGAAATATTGGGATATTTACAATTTAGCAAGCCTAAACATCCACTATTCATTTTACATTTCTTGGATTCAAAAGTAGTAATATACATACTCAAACTATAAAACAAAAAGCATACATTTGTGCATTCAGCATGCTTTGAAGCCACCAGAATTCAAAAACACGCTGAACATCTCTCCTCTCTGTCCTCTTCGCTAGGATATAAGGGCACGCATATGTTTTAGGATCATGCCAAAAAAAGAAACTGGCTGTGCCTCAGCCACGTTAGCTCAAAGTTCTCCAAGGAACTTACAGGCTCTGTAAGTGACACAAGCGATTTAATAGACTACCTCTCAGTTCAGCATGGAATCAGCACCCTGGAACCATAAGAAAGCACTGCACTGCTGGAATTACCTATTTATTTATTTATTTATTCGCAGAAAAGGTTGAAAAGAGTTCCCCAACCACTTGGTTGTTGGTTATCAACAACTTCATAGCACAACCCAATCTTCCACCTTTGCGCTGACATTGAACCTATTTTAGCTGAGCATAATCATGCCAATTCACAAGTGCAATTTATAAGTCCTTACAGGCATCTGACATGAACATTTGACATTGATGACAGATGTTATTTCCCTAAGGAAAAACAAATTGTCTGAGCAGATTTCAAATGAGGTCTGTGAAAGAGATATATAAATGAAAACCAAGGTACATCATGACTGCTAACACCCAGCCATCAAAAATAAACATGCTTTACACAGCAAACTGTCTTCCAGAGAAGCACCTGAGAGCACCCATTTCTTACACTATTATTTGACATCAGTCAACAAAAAGAACAATTGTGCTTTGCCATGTCATATCTGTCCACTAATCTGAATTTCCAAAGAACATAAGTGGTAAGAACTGTATTTCAACAACAATATATTTTGAGGAGAAGAATCCACTTAAGAAAACTGTTTAAGTCAAAGTCCACACCATCATAGAAATAACACAGACCTATGCTGTTTTATAAAGTTATTAAATTATTTAGACATTGTACATACCACAGACATAATGAAATATCTATCTTAGCAGATTACCATGAAAAGTGCTTAGCTAACAGTACTGAAAACTGAAGAAGCATCAGCACAATCTCCAACAGAATTCAACTCATACTTTACAAAGAGAAATCAGTTCCTGAGAATTCAAGTACTGTGGTCTCCAAGTCCATTCAATTTATTATTTTTGCAATGAGACAATCCGAATGGATGCCAAATAGTGTAGCCACAAGTACAGACAGAGTAAACCTCCATTAGGAATTGGAATAAAGTCACCAACACGTGTTCTGTTAGCCTCTCAAAGTCAGTAGAATAGTATGGCAAGTAAGTCAGCATTCATCCCAAGTGATCTGAGCTATTTACTTGGAGGGAAACTGTCCCACATATTACTAATGCTCTGTGCAACATGTGATCTGTTGGACTAAATTGAGGAATGGCATAGACTTTTGCTACATTTCTTTCACTTCCTTAGAAATAAATTGCATGTTATATCCAGCTAGGCAATCATTATAAACATTGCTTTCTTTAGTGAGTTCTCACCTCAACTCCACAGTTACCCCAGTAACTACAGCACGTCATTTTCACACGTACCTATACCATTTATCTTTCACTGATCTTTTTACTCCTTTCACCATTCCATGGCATTTCCCACACAATTTGAGATTTATTCTTTTTTTTAAAGTGATTTAACTCGAAAACAAATCTCTCATCATTTTCCATTTCTGTAGAATGTAGGTGCTAGATTATACATCTACACTGTGACTTCAGTCAGAGGGATTAGTATAATAAGCATGACAAGCGGCGAGAAGCTTAAAAAAGACAGTATTTGTTGGAAGTGGGATACTTTAAATAAAAAGTACATTAGTCATTAAAGAAGCCACGTGTTAACTAGTCTGAAGCATTTCCAGTGAATGCCAGTCTGCAAGAGTGAGTTTCTAAGATAGTCTAGAAAGCTGATATCCCCTTTCAAAAACCTAATCTTAAAACGTCTCAGAAAAGCTTAGGCTTTGCTAAACATCTAAAACGTCAAAGGCTCCCACACATCAAATCACAACTTGAAACTGAGGTACACCTCAAATTCTTAGACACATTCCATCGGCCATCCTAAAAGAAGAGAAATTCTGACACTATGGTTGTCCCTCATTATTCTCATTACAAATTAAACATGTAAACTGCCCATCTCAAAGTCTACACTTCTAATATCATGAAGGAATTCCAGGTTTCTGTGAACAAAAATGGAGTGACAATAATGGAGCCTTAACCAGAGAAGTGCTAAAACATCTTTGCTACTATCCTCTCCTTTGCCAGAGCTCAGCACCTGACAGACTGTCTCTGAAAGGAGATGAGGTTGGTGTTCCTAATTGTTGTAACTACTCCAAAACAAAATCTGACTATTTAAGATATTCCAAAGCCGGGCGTTTCAAAAGCTGCTATCACTAAATGAATCATAAGAACTCCCAGAGACCAGCAGCCAAGAAAGCAACAACGCAACTTAAATACTACCCTACCAATGTTAATTCATCAAAGACATTTACATTTTCTTATACAAACAAACATTAGATATCTCTGCTTATAAACTTTCTTGGAACCCACAAATAGTCCACAGCCATTCTCTAAGGAAATCTTTTTGTTTTTTTGGTCACACCTTACATACAAGCAGTAACAAACCAACATAAATCCATCTCACTTTATTTCAGAAAGACTGTTTCTTTATAAAATGCATTATGTAACATAAAAGTGACCAATTAAAAATCAATGCTCCAGAAAAAGATTTAACTGATGTTTCTGCTGATCTGCCTTTGCATTTTCTTCTAAGTATCACCCAGAAGAAGCAGCACTATCCAGTTCATTTCAAGAGTTTCATTTCTGAGCTTTCCCTTGATCAACTATGATGATCAAAAACAAATTATAATCTCATTTTGCTTTAAAGTAATTCTTGCCCTTTTGCCAGGACTTTGTAGAAAATATAAGCTAGTATTAATGTTGCAAAATAAATACGTTGAGGCAACCTCGTCATTGCTAAGTACATATAAGATCCCTCAAAAGCTAAAACTTAGATGGCAGAAATATTTTAAAGCAATCCTAAAACTGAAGAAACCAAATATAATCTCACAAATAAAAGAGCAGTCACATTACAAAACAAACCAAAATAAAAATCAGTATCACGGTAATATTTCCTAGGTGGATCTGACTAACCATCTCCATACATAACCCTGGCACCTTACAAACTATATTACACTGAGAAGATAATATATGCATCATAGTGGATAAAAATATAATAAATGCCATAAGAGATACAGGTGGGAGAACATATGTTGTCTTTGGAAGTGATACACAAGCTGGTTGCCTCACCCTCTTCAAAGGGTGAACCCACTCTTTTCTGTTAGTCATCCTTCAAAGGTCTGCAAGAATCATCTTTCTAAAGCAAGAAAATCACCCTGAGCATTCTTTTACAAAAACATGCATGCAGAATAGCTAATTCTTTAAATATCAGGTATATTTGACATTCTAAGATGGCTGAATGTGCTCACCTGATATTTGGCTGCTAAGAATATGGGCCACCCCTTCCCAGCTTTCTACAGCCGTCAGAGCAGGCAAGAGATAGGAGGCACAACTGGCATGGATAATTATATCTTATACTACCATTCAACAGAATTTGACCCAGAATATGACTACCAACAGGTTGGAGGAGTTGAAGAACCACCCACAGAATATGAGAGGTGGTGAGACGGGTCAGACCTCCCCCACCCCAGCTTCCTCTAGGAAAAGTGAAATTGCCAACTCACCTTGATGTCTTTGAAAACTGTTTTACACAGAGCTTTCAAACAAAAACAACACTAATGGAAAGGTTTCTCTCACAGCACTGAAGAGATGTGGAAAGAGTTATTTTCACACACAACCCTTAACATAGTCACCCACAAAGCCAAGACTTAGACTGTAGGTTTCTTACATCAAGAAACTGTAACAAAGCTTTTCCTACAGAAACATACTCCTTAAGGGAACTGGAGAAACTTACCATTACACACTCCCTGCGTGCAAAAATAGACCCTAAAAAGGGACCTTTTCCTCTTCATATCCAGGGAAAGGCAGAAATCGGGAAATGCACTGCTCAAGCAGATGAGATCGTGAAGGGATAGGGGCTACAAGAGCCTTCCCTCTTCCACTGAACAGGTAAAGAAGATACCAGCCAGCACCAGCAGCAAAGCAAGATGGCAAACTGCCTGACCCCATGAAGCAATCGCGGGGCACTGAGGAGAAGCGGGTGGTGAAGGAAGCTCATCCCTGCAGCGCCCGCGCCGGCTCCTCTGAAGAGGAGGACAGCGGCCGCCCGGCCGCGCCAGCCTC
>NW_009191445.1:0-13175 GCF_000690835.1 Fulmarus glacialis | reverse complement strand
GCAGGACCTGGCACTTGGCCTTGCTGAATGTATGTACACAGGCAGGACCTGGCACTTGGCCTTGTTGAATGTATGTACACGCTTACAGGGCAGGCCAAATTTATAGCTGATTTGTGATGCTGCACTCTGTCAGACACATTATAATGGATGCATTTGATGTTACTAATCTACATTTTCTAAGTTTTTCTCTGAAAACTCAAGTTGCTTCAGTATCTGCATTATAACATTGTCTGTATTTACATATTGTTTCTGAATCCTCTAGATGTAACCTTCTATTTTATGTATGTCAATAATATTGACATTTCCTATGTTTTTATTTTGAAAATATGTTAACCACAAAAGGAAAAAAACATAATAATGTCGTGCTTACTGGGCAGCAGGACAGCTCCATTTCTAATACAAAATCTGTTTGCCATTATTCAAAAGCAGTACCGTGTATAAGCTGTGGTAAATAATATATTGCTCACTCCTTCAGAAACACATTAAATATAATTTTGACAAGTAATTGATTATTACATGTGCTTCAACTTTTCCCCAAATTGCAGGGAAGGTGAGTGCAAAGAGAATGAATTTGGAACCTACTTGCACTGTAATTTTTTTCCATGCCTTCAAAATTTCCATAACTTTTATGTTTTACAACTCTAGGAGCCTCACTTCCAATAATTTTCCATTAACACTGGTTCCTTGAATTATATGTCTTTGAAGACCTCACCTGGAATGCCTCCTTGAAATTGCTTCAATAAGCTACTTACTCCTCCACTTACATTTCGATTTAAGAACTATGTCTTTGAAATGTCATTTATTAACCAGATGTGAATCAGCCATTTTCACTGTCTCTGTTTTCTTTGGCCTTTTATTTCTTGATTCATTAGAAATGTGGGGGTTTTTTTATTTTTATGTTATTGCAGTAGTGTAGATTTGCTAGCTGCTTTATAATGATTTACAATTATTATTATAGCATGTGTGCTTTGAAATTCTTTAGAAGGCTGAGCAGAACTTCAGTGCTTTTTCACAGCTCTTGTATTGTTGATCTGTTTAAAACTTACAGAAGTACTTGATCAGCATTAGAAGTAGTAGAATACTTCAGTTCTTTGATAATTTCCCTTCCGAACCAAAAACTGTCAAATGTGTGCTTTAGGCAATTAAGAAAACTCTACCCAGAAGTAATGAAATTTTTTTCCTGGGTCAGACTGACCATTTGTATCGATTATCGGTTTCTGATTGCAATGCCTTGCCTAACAGAGTACATTAATCTTCTTGGTTACCATATGTACTGTACTTGTCTTGGGAACACAGTGTACAATATAGTTCAGACTGGCAATAGCTACCTCCCTTAAAATACTTTTGCTTCTGGTCTTTGTCACTTTAACACTTTTGTGTGCCTGAATGAGGCAACAAAAATTTCACTTCATACTAAAAGGCTTACACCATTCAGAAATAGCTAGTCAGTTATAAGGAACATGCCCACAGTGGTACACTACAAAACCCCTAATTTTTAGAAAAAAAAGTTTTTCTAAAATGAGTTACTTGGCTATATAAATAAATATCAAACATTTTAATGGAATTTCCACTGTTTGATTAGAACAGTTTTTCCTTGCATTTTCCTTGCATAATTTAATTATCACTCTCTAAAACTTGTGATTTACATATAAAAGCAGAGATTAGTTTGAAATAAATCAAATGGCCCATTAAAGAAGTGATCAGATGAATAATTAGCAGTAAAAAAAGACTTTTTGCATGTAGACTCAAAACCTACTTTATAGTAAAGCAGTTTTCATTCAAACAAAACACACAGCAGAGAATCACTGGAGTATTTCCTCCTAACTGAAATAGCACTGGAAACTGCTGACAACTTATAAGCTCTATTGTCTTGAGCAGGGGGATAGCAGAGCTCATCAGAGATTTTGATTGCTATTAATTTGGAGGGCAAAGGGCAGTGATTGCCTATGTACTTCCTTTTTTTTTTTTATAAAGCATCTGTTCTCTAACTTTACCAGCTAGACTACTTTTACTGCAGTCAAGCTGTGATATCCCTCTTCCTTTCACTAAGATAGAACCAGCGGTGTATCCCTGTCTAAACAAAGGGATATGGAAAGACAACTCAAACTAATGTGGCTTGGATGAAATTCAGCAGCGTTTCAGAATGAAAATAAGCTGATTCTAAGGTCAAAGATTTGTACATTTTTAATTGCTTCCTTCTCACAGGTAGTAGCACAAAAATTATTTCCCCACTTTCTAAAAAGATCACGAAATTAAGGTTGGATTTGGACTGGAACACACAGGAATCCTGTTGTGTATATCTGTTGGAGAGGCTGGAGTCATAGGATACAGGAGATTGCAGCCTTCTGGTTACTTTGAAGCTCGCCTTTCCAAATTTAGTTGAACTCGAACTTAGTTGGCTAATTGAATGAGCAACACAATAGCTCTTCAATTTCATAACCACACACAAAGGTGACTTGTAACGGTCACTTTCAGCAAGTTCATAGTTTAACATTGCCAGCTTTCTTTTATAAGATGTTAAGAAATTTATTTAAAGCAAGAGACCTAAGACAGAGAAATTGTCTCAAGCCTAACATATGTACCGTTAATCCAAATTTCAGTCCTCTTGGAAAGCCATTCCACCCCCCCTCCAAAAAAAACCCCAAGCCACAAAGAATCTTTTAGAAACCTGCATGCCATTTCCACTCTTTCAACTGTTTTTCCAAACAGGATTAAGAAGAGTTAAAAATGTATATGCCATATAAAAAGAGATAAGCATGATGCTTAGCGTTCATAACTATGGCATACTTAGGGTATAAAACCTAGCAGATCCTTCAAAAGGCAAATCAACAGATGCACCAAATGCAGATACTAGTGAGTCTCCTTGCAAAGGCTGGGAGATTGTGTGTAGGGGGGTACAACTGCATTTTTTTGACTCCTTTCACCATCACAACTTGCTGGAGCTGTGTCAGCTTCTGCTCATCTATATCCAGCAAACGAGAAGTGCAGTTTAGCTGCCAGTAGAGCTGATTTGCAACACTGACAGTTTTACCACCACCTAATTAACAGCTGCTTCGCTGAAGGCTCCTAGAGACGGATGGGATTACAGCAAAATAAATGGGATTGAGAAAGCAGTAAAGACACACAAGGTAATGTGTGATTTTGGATGAAAATGATAAATTTTGGGGCATGCCCTCAATACTGAGAAGTGACACGGATAGAAAGAAGTTGATTAAGTAAGGGAGAGGAAAGAAAATACGTAACTTCCCCTTCCCACAAATTCTTGAACTCTTATAACGCTCTTCTCCCTATAACCCATCCTTTCAAAAATTATTCCCCTAGATCCTTTATGAATTTTCACTTCAGAAATACTTACCTGATGTGAAAGCTCAAGGGGTGGGAATTAAGAAATCTTATCTTCACAGCAGGGGAAGGACAGAGAAGTAGAACAGGCGCAAAGAGCAGGCTTTAGTACCATGGTGAGCTCGTAAGAGTAGTCGACAGAACCATGGGTGGCAATGATAGGGGAACTGCCATTCATGGACTGTGAAACCCATTCTAGGATATGGATTTACATGAGCCTCACTTCTAGTTCCTGCTCTTCAACTGGTGAGTGCAGTGTTTGCCTAAAAACGTAGAACATTAAATCAAGTTGGGAATTGAGAAGAAAGAAAACTAAATAAAAGAAAAAGGCAGGTTAAAAGTTTGCCATCAGCACATACACAGCTGTTTTTAAAAGTTTAATTAATAAAAAATCTATAATTGTGAATTGATTTTGATATATACTAAATCAAAATGAAGCAGCTAATTAGTAAACTAAATCTCTTCTGGTCTGTGTGGTAAGAGTTTCTATTGAAGTTAACTTCAAAGGATTTCTTTAAAATATGAGCATCAAACATTTTTTTGAACAACAAAGGAATATCCTTTGATAGGAAAATGCTGTTGTCCTATATTTGCAATATATAATTCTTATTTGATAATTCTCAATGGAATTATAAGGTATCTCATATGACCTGAGGAAAGAAGAATGATGCTGTAATTAAATGATAAAACAAACTAATAACATAAGTCTGACAATATTGATGCAAGTTCTGCAAATTTAGATGTTTTCTCATTTGAAAATCATTCAGCTGATTTTATTTTTCCAAGGAAGATCTACAGCACTTTTAAAAATGATCACATTAATATATATATATCATGAAGTAGTATTTCCATTTATACAGTCATCCCTAAAAACCAGGAAAATACAGAAATTCCAGCTATTTTATAAGCATTAGGTTTATATAATTTTGATTATATCAAGTATTAAGAAATGTATTTGTCTTTACTGAAAACCATCTCTTTAATTATGGCCACTGAAATACATCCAAAACTGAAGAAGTATTTGTAAGACATCATGAGATATCCACTCCCAGTGTATTTTTATCCTGTACAAATTCTTTAAAGGGACCTGTTGTCACTGACATACTGCAGTTTACTGAATTAATATGCTATTCTAAATACTAATGAAGTAGAAACTTTTTAGTTTGTATGTCCAGTTTTGGCTAACTAGAGGGTTTTTTTAACAGATGAAATTTGGTGTGTCTGTAAACTAGAATATGCCCCCCAAATGCTTCTCATTATTATCATGATGGGTTTTCACACCTACTTGAAGAGTAGGGTCTACTGAAAATGCAATACCACAATATGTGATTCAGTATTTGCACTGTGAATACAGCTGGAGTCTTGAATGTTTAAATGACCTAGGATTTGAGCTATCATCAATGACTGTCTTAAAATTATACGAATCACCTCCTGTTGATGTCTCTTTCTTCTGATTATAAAGTGCCTAAGGTGGTCAACTCCTCTCGGCACATTTAATTGCCAGACTCCTAAGACAGCCAAATAAATTCTATTCCTTCTATGTCTATGTCTGTACAACCACACCTATGCATAAATATCTATTCTTGCCCTCATTCCCACCCCTAAGGCTTTTAACTAATTTTAAAATTAATTTCTAGTTAATGTTGCTATCCCTCCAGTGAAAAGAGTAAAAACATCTAATTAAAACTGCATCCATCACTGCCATACATCCCTTTCTAAGCCACAGTTATACTCAATTATTCACCCTTTGCATACCATAACTTACTCTTCTCTTAAACAACCAGTAGGATTAACCTTAATGGTTATATATTCATGATTAATGCTGAACTGAAATGCTGTGTACAGCACAAATTGTACATTGATTTACAATGTGGGTTTTTTATGTGAAAAAGGAACTTCAGTGCCAGCATTACTACAGACAATTTTCCAAATGAGCTGCAAAAGTAACTAGACTGGTTCATATACACCCACTGGTATTACTGTCCTTTTGTTTAAATGATAATGCCAGTTACTAATGTTTTTAGTTGAATACATTTGCGTAATCACAATCCACAAAAATGAGTAAGTTTGTAGCATTCACTATGTGTCTTGTACATACACTTATCTGTCTTCTTAGAGATCAAGATTTTCAAAGCATGTGGATTTAGACTGTAAGTTCCATTGAAGGAATGGAATAGGTACAAAACAAGTCTTGGAATTGCTGAAGCACAGTACGTCATTAATTCCGAGAGCTAGGCAGTATTCTAGAAATGTGTTCAATGTTAAACATAAGCAGTAAAGTATATTTCTCACAGCTAGAGTAAATTTAAGGAACTCCCTTTTTTCATTATATTTATAGCTGGGAGAAATAAACAGCTAGTTTCTCCCACACACCCCTAAATTTTAATGTTTTTAAGGAGGAACACTTAGCAAGAGCATGTTCCTTTTGCCTCATGGGTTTATGGCATTATTTGTTTCAAGACTGTTTGGCATTCAGATTTGTTTCAATCTGCCATTTTTTAATGACTGCAAAACCAGTGTTGTATATTCACAACATTAGAATTGAAATCTTTGTCCAGTACAGCCAATGGCAAAAAGCTTCCTGAGTTTGATGGTGCCAGGGTTCTACCGTTTCCCTTCTGCACTTCCCCTAAACAGAAAGAGAGAAAATCTGGAGGAACAGAGGTTGAAAAACACTGCGCTTGTCACATGCCCTTTCCTCCTCACCTCTTCTCTGACGAATAGGTAGAACAAGGTCTCTAAGCATCGGCGCTTGGCTCTACTTAGCTCTGCAGAACACTGAGAATGCCCCACCAATTTTCTTTCAGAAACCCAAACCAAGAGCAGTGAATCATCCTCTTTTGCATTCAATCAGTGAATAACATCCTGCCTCAGACCAGTCAACTGAAAGACTGGTAAGCCAAAGTTGGTATTTCTGTATCATACACAGCTCTTTCTTTGCCCAAGTATCCTTGCAGGCAGATCACTGCTCCAAGTTTGGTTTTAGTTAACTCAATGGCATTCTCAGCTGCAATAAACTCTGCTCAGTCTGCCCTATCCCCCAGGAAGTTACTCCTATCACCTCTTGAAGGATGCCTACTCACTGCCACCTCAAAGTCTCCTGGCATAGGCTGTAAGATCCTAATGCTGTAACATAGCTACACCTTGCCTGACTTCACCTACATCCTTTGCAACCATTTTCATGTGAAGCATGTTCCATAGCATCCTTGAAAAAGGAACAGTGTTCCCTTCTCTCATGGGAATCCTTCTGACCGGGAGCACACAAATAAAACATACCATCCACTACAAGACACAGTGTAAACTAGACTCCCATGCATACCTGCACCCTTACTTTTCCGCAAACAATGCCAATGGCATCAATAAGAGGACTGGGGCACAAAATCCTTACATATTTCAATTACTTTAATGAGAGAGAGATATATATCCCTATGCTTGCTACACTGGATTTTTTTCTGAATAAACTACTGGTATTCAGGAAACAAAATAAGGAACTATATGCTTAATAGCTTCTTAGTTGAAAATTACTTCCTGTTAAAAGTAAATCTGGTAACCACAGAATGTTATTAAATCTGCAAAGCTATGAGTTACAAAATGCTGGAATTAAGGGCATCTGTGTCTGGCGTGTGCATGCTCTAATACCGCCTTTAATGACATGGTCACCAAAGTCCTGAGCTTTTCAGTCAACTTCAAGGGGCTGTAGGATGCACATCAGTAGATGAAATATCCTGCAACATGTGGTGTGAGTAAGGCAGAGAATGCCACAGGGAGAAGGATGGCTTCATAGTTAAGGCAGCCGAATACCTCCCTGGAGAACTGTATTTGACGTCTACCTCTGCTGAAAACTTTGTGATGCTAACCAAGCTGTCTGGAACTTTTCCTAGCCAGTCATTACTAGAGTGTTCCTCATTTTAAAGGTATCTGACTTTAGGGTGAAAAAGTGAATTTCCAGTGTGCTGCCTGCCATGTCCTGCCATGCTTTTCAAAGGTGTAGCTGAGTGCTGAGTTCTAGGTGGTTGTGCTTTACAGTTATGCCTTACTATTGCCATAGCACATTTTTATCTTTTTTTTTTTTACTTTAAATTCAGTGCTACTGGTATTTCGAACTTGTATTCAACAAAATCACTTTAAAGAAAGTGTGCAATGTACAGAAAAATGGGAACTTTACTTAAAAGACAATGTACAAATACGAGAAAAACGGGCTGGTTTGCAGAGTTTATGGTTACCAAAATTTTGCCTTTCAAATAAGCTTATCTTTGAGTGTGCTTAGTAGAATGATTACTATAAGGGTGTGATGGAACAATACCAACCAATCAGTCAAACACCTATATTGATCTCCGCAAAACGCTTATACTGTGGGTAGGTATGGCTAAAGTCTACGTGATACCTAGCAGTGCACAAACCACTGTTTGCTTTAACAGGAGAAGATTTAATCTACACAAGAAAGAGCAGTACCGGAGCTATTCTGGCTCCACAAAGCATGCAACAGGTGTGCACCCAGCAGAAAATCAAGACCTCCACCAGAAGAAACGGTCCAGGTGATTATCTTCCAGAGACAGAGCATAAAATTGCTCACCCATAACAAACTTGCTCAGAGAGCTCTTATAGTTGTTTGCTTTCTTTCTGCCCTGTTTCAGTAACTCATATGCATAAAGGTGTATATATGTATATGCATATGAGTGAAGAAGCATGTTTATCTTTATGGTTCTGATTGAGTGGCAACAACTAAATGGATGAGGGAGAGCAGGTCTGAACACTGAAGGTTTATCAGCCTTGGTTAAGGACAGCCTTTCTGAACCTTGGCTAGAGAAGAAAGAAAGAAGAAATTAAGGATCTGTGAATGGATCTATTGGTGGTGGCTTCTAAGCTATGCAATATTGGGAAATTTTACTTTGGGCGGGGGATGAAATAGAGTGACTGAGGGTAAAAATAGTAAGACTTCTCTTGCAAACAACCATGAATAGTCAGTAGGAGGCAGTTTCTCAGTAAAAGAGAAATGGCTTAGAAGATACTGAAGAAAACTGAGAAGATATCCAAAATGATAGTTCTGAGCCAACAGAATAACAGACTGGATGGCAAAACTGTATGCAGATAAAGAGAGCACGAGGGAAGGAACTGGGTGTACAGTCAGCTTTCACTAATTAGTGTTCCAGTTCCTCCTCTGAGTATCTAGGATCCTACAGAGGGAAGTGGAGGCCAGAAATACAGAACGGAGCACAGCACATGTACTGCCAACTCTGCTATATTAACAGCATCTGTAGTAAAACACCTTCTGAAATCAAGCCTATTAGTGTATATATCTGCTTTCCTCAGGCAAACTTTTCTGAAAAGTTTATGATTGAGAAGAGGAAGTTATTTATACACACTCTGGGTACTGTGCAATTAATAAAATGTCACCACATAGATTATACACACCAGGTGGCATTAACGGCAAAACAATGCAGAGCACTTAAAGTATGATGTCTCAAGCTACTATGCAAATGATGAGGTGAAGACTAAATGAAAATAACTGATTGTGGAAAGCAATTATGAAAAATCCTGAAACACTGCAATTTAAATATGAAATAGCATGTTGTGGGTCTAGGCCCACAAAAAGATAAAAAATGTAAGTCACAACTAGCAAAGAAAGTATCTGCTGAAGGTGCCTACTTCTCTCCACTAAGTATAACCTGTGCCTCAGTTGGATAACTGAATTTTAAATATCTAAAGTAAGTTAAAAGCCAATTCCTGCCCATAGGAACAACTGGTTATTGTGTGCTAGGAAAGAATATGCTAGTGTATATATAGTAGTGAATATATATAGTATATATAGAGAGTAGTGAATAGTGCAACTGTCCTGAGAAAAGGAAGCTCATATAACAGTTCTGCACTGAGCTGAGGTGGACAGATGAAGGCTCCTTGTGCAGACAAAAGGTAAAGTTGGGGAAAGAACCCAACATAGCTGAGTGCCAGTTTTTCAGTTGAGATTCATTTTTGTCTTTCTCATCTTACAAGAGAGTAAAAGAAGTATGTACTGCACCACACCCTTATCCCTACCAATGCAGAATTATTTTCCAGCCTTTTGTCCAGCCTGGCCTGACAATGGCTGCAGCCACTGGAAGCCATTTCCCTGCTACCACACAAACTCTTCCACAGAATCTACAACATCCATTGGTGGCCATAAATTCTCTCTTTCTTAATTTTATCCTATTAGTCTCAGTCATACTTGCTTGTACCATATAATGTACACCCTGCTCCACCCTATCCTAATTTTCTGTCCTCTCTACTCACTCTTTTAAAATACTTGGCATTAACAACCAGGTATACTTGTTTTCTGCGTCTAAGTATTGTACTGTGTTGTTTTTGCCCACGTGTTATGAAAGAATTTGTTAAAAACTTTTCACCTGAGGAAAATTCATTCTCTGGTACCATCTGGTACTTTTACTCTGTTAAAGGAATGAAAGCCAAGAAGCAACTACAAAAACTGATTGCCATACCCAGTCTGCTCAACTGCTAGCTGGCTGCACAGCTCTGGTTTGGACCTCTTCAGTTAGTTCTCCTTAAAACAACACCCAAGCATGGCTCCCTCCGTTCTGTGATGTTCTCTAACATCACAAAAGTCTTTGCACCCTTGAATAACCTCACTCGCCCTGGTATTAAACCTAAGAGCATGCAATGCGTGATCTCAGCATCAGACCATAAAACTATCGTTCTGGTGAGCCACAACACAACCCTCACATTATTTTGGATACTCAGGACTGAAAAAAACACAGAATAATAATTGTGCCTGAAGGACACAGGGATGCCACAGGGGCCCAGAAGAGACAAAGGGCCAAGCACTGTGTAAAGTGGGCATGATTGATTTGCTCTGGAGAAGGAAGTATGAAAGGCCACAGTCCATGTCAGATGGCCTCTTTAGCTAGAAAAATAAAGATAACGAGTCTGTAAAAGGGAATGCACACTCCTACTGTGACAGTTCAGTTTTGTACATTGTCTGAAAGCTCTGAGACAAGAACATAAAATGATTTTATTTTTTTGTATGGAAGAAATAAAATAGCAGACAGAAAAGACCTCGAACTGCAAAATACTCACCCTGAATACCAAACTAAATCTCAGGCTAGATCAAAGTACATCTATGCTGAAGAAGGGTTGCAAACCCGTGCTATCAGTTCACGCACATTAAACATGAAGAAACTCAGTGTCCTTCCTCCATATGCCACATTGCTAGCTTTGCTCTTCACTCCTGCCAGGCCTCAAAGACCCTCTTTTCAAAGGTCTGAGGCAAGCGTAGGAAAGAAAGGGAATCCTAGGAAGGGGAAGCAAAATTGCGAGGGAAGCCGCTTGAAGATCCGAATTTACTGTACTGCACTGCAGCCTTCAATTTGTTAAAATGCATAGGTCAGCTGAAGATGCTTCTCCCTAGCTGGCACTTTCGGAATTCACAAAGCATAAAGGATGTAGACTTTGACATGACAGTGCAAATACTTCTCTGTATAACAACTGCATTTATGTCAATGAAATCACTCATATAAAAACATGATTCTCAACACTCTAGGTACCTTCTACTGATTTCAGTAGGATTTAATAAATGCAAAATACTTATGAAAATTCAGTGTGCATGCTTGCTGAAGTGGGACTTAATTTTGCTTTAAATCTGCACATCAAAAATATATAATATAGATTATTATGGCCTACTGGAGAAAGAGGAGGTAAAGACTTTGGCTTTAGAGATTCACCCCAAAAGAACTGGCACACCTAAAACAGGCAAGTACACACCCTGCACTCTGATGCAGTCTGTAGAGTGATGGGCAACACCAGATGCAGATCCTCAGCTGGCTGCTGGCAATGCCCGTCTCCTTCTATTGGCTCTGTGCCACTATGATCCTACCACCGGCATCTGCTAAGGGCTTAAAGACACGTGAGATGTCTCAGGACTGAGAGTTAGAGTCAGTGTTCAGAATACTAAGAAGATGATAGGAAAAGGCAAAGACTTTTTCTCATAGATTTTTTTTAATTTTTGTATTTACTTATTTATGAATAATTGAAAGTAAAAATTTTAATCTGAATATGAAATAGCCACTTACAAATTTCAGAATTTAGTAAGAGCTGTTTGTTTAAATACCTATTAGCTCAGACTCATCCCACTTACGCTTAGGAACTTCACTGAGGTGCTGAGAAGGCCACACAGTTTATGTAGCCTCCCCATGACAATGAAGAAATACAGACAATGCGAGAGGAAATTCAGCATCCCCAACACGTCAATTATCTTCAGATTCATTATGGGAATCACTCCCTCCACTGACTACCGAGGAACCCAAAGGATTAGAGACCCCAACAGTACAAAAAGGTATTGCAAAGTGATTTTTTTTTAAAGTTTCAAAAATCTAAGAAGAACATCTATAAAGAACAATCTAATAACCTACAAAGCTGTAGTACATGATGTTCTTTGCAGTCCTAGTGAAAAGAGACCTTTCTTTCTTTGAGAAACACTAGAAATATGGAAAATATTGGGGGGAAAACAACTCACACGAAGAAAAAAAAATCCCTGCTAGTTTTATTCTAAGACTCTGCAGTCTTCCACTTTGCTCAGATTTGTCATCCAAGTTACAGCTCTAAAGGAAGTCATGCTGCTGCTGCTGCCGCTTCCAACGCTTTGATTGCTGTAATTGTGCTAAACACAAAAAAGCTACATGACAATTTAAATACCTGTTTTCAGTTTGATGGGATTTGAAACACTGGACATATTTAACCCCAGAAATAGAAATTCCTAAAGGAAAATCAGCTGAACTTTGATTTTAGTGGTATTACTGAATAGTTTCTATAATCCACTGACACTGATGTGCCCCAAAATTTCTAAGTGCAAATTATGAGTACAGCCTGTACTGAAGTCCATTGCTGAAAAGAATGCTAGAAAAATGGTCCAGTCTGCCTGTTCAGATCACAGCAAAAAGACCGAGGGTAAAAAAAATCTACATAGCTGAAGCAGTCTTTTAAAAATATTATAATAACTTGCATATTTTTATCGTGGGAGATTTTCAGCTTATTAATTTGACCATGATGTTGGAAGAACTGAATGTCACTACTTAATGCCATTTGTCGGTGAACTGTACAGGCCTGTGTGAAAGAGGGTCAAGATTTATAAAAATTCCTCATGCACAACTTATTACTTGTGGAGCAGAAAGTTTTTCTGGGGCCTTGTTTGAAAATAAGGAGTTACAAAAAAGGTTCTACTTTCAGCTTGTCCAAAAATAAGGGGAAGTTCAGAGACCTTGACTGATTATTACTGTCAGCCAAGGCTTCCATAACTGACATACAAAGGTTTTTGAAAACCTACTGCCTCAGACAAATTCCAAATACTTGTTACTAAATCTTCCAAGGAGATGCCAAGGTCCTGATGTGACCATGTTTTCTGCTGCAGCAGGCCCTCCTCTAATAAAGAATATTGCCAGGGAAAACCACTACCCTTTTATAAGCTTAATCGTAGTTTAACACCTATCCATTTTGTCTTTGCAACGGGATTCTGATACTTTAAGTCTGCAGAAAAATTACATGTTCAAGCTAAGGAAGTCATGTTCATGAAATCTAATTGTTCAAATGCAAAACAGTGAAATCAATAACATGTTTTCGTTCTTTTTTGTTTCGTTTCTGTGGTGAGATTGCTACAAACTGTGGCTAGTAATTTACTTTGATTGTAGTGAACAAGAACAGACAGTTTAGCAAGTAAATGGAAAACTATGGAGAAGAAACTATCCATATAAAAGAACTATGTCTCTAACTCATTGTTAACACGTGCTTTGGTATAATGGTTATAAAGGAAAAGAAGGCAGGCAGGCAAGAAAGAGGGGAGGGAGGGAGGG
>NW_009191444.1:11830-12130 GCF_000690835.1 Fulmarus glacialis | reverse complement strand
GGTGAAATTACTGCTGGGATGTGTCCTTGGTGGGGCGGCTCAGCCCCTTGCCCTGAAGAGGAATCAGCGTGGGCAGAAGCAGCAGCTGGGAGAGCTCTGCTGCAACAGGGATGTGCAGAGCTTGACCAAGCCTATTCCTGGTGGCTCAGGAGGCTGGAGAGGCCCCGTTGGTGTTTTCCAGTGGGTCTCCTGAACCTCCACCGATGACTCTCTTAAGAGAAGTCCCCTGTGGCCTCCACACTGCCCTTGGCACAGCAGTTCTTGTAGGGCAGCAGATAGAGGATGCAGCTTTGCTATTAT
>NW_009191444.1:0-11674 GCF_000690835.1 Fulmarus glacialis | reverse complement strand
TCACCCTAGCTGTCTTCAGAGGTCTTCGGTCTTGTGTGGGTTGTACATGGACGTCAGCTATGACTCTTAACTGGGAGGCGGTGGAAGTTAGCCATCACACTGGCCTTTTTTGGGCATAGGGAGGGAAAGGATGCTCTTAACTGCAGTGGAGAACCAGATTGTTGTTCTTTCCCCCCCCCCCCCCCCCCCCGCCCCTGATGATGAAAAGGAAAGGTATGAGGGTTCAAAACAGCTTTCTAGTAGAGCTGGTGAGGACAAAGGGCTAAAGTGATGTTTGAGTTCGATTGAGTTGAGTTCGATTGCAGTAGGTGCTTGTGTTTGCAAGGGGCAGTAATCAGTATGTGGACTGTCCCACGCAGTGGCTTTTGCAATCAGGGACTCTTTTCAAGCCCCACTTACACCCCGCTAAGAGAACAAACAAATAAAGCGGGTATAAGTAATTGCTATCAAACACTGTCCTTAGAACATAGTATGTGCTTCCAGCAGCCCTTGCCCTGCTAATAGGCTAACAAATACAGATGGCAAGTTGAATTTATACAGATAAAAAAACCCCTCTCTTGCACTTGAAATGGGCAGGGCTAATCTTTAGATATAGGCCAGCCTTGAAATGAGCCCACTTGATCCCACGGACTTTGTTTCCTCCAAGTGTTTCTTTCATTTACAGTAACAATTGCTCTGCAGCTTTATTCATCTCAATCCCAGTCCAGAAATGGTGCAATGTGATTTCCTCATGTGGCTGCCGCTGCTGCAGAGGCTTTCGTGTCACTGTTTCCTGTTGACTCAAATGCTCTTTTCTTACTTTTGCTGACGTCAAACAGAGATAGGAGTTCAGGGAAGACTTCTGAGCAATGCAAAACAGAAAAATAGAAATGCGAGGATTTCAGCATTAAGCCCTGTCAAAAAACACTCCAGCTTTCAACTTCTCCTAATTCCCGCTGGTAGTCCCCAAGAAAGGAGACACATAACTCTAAGTCAGGTCAAATTTGCAAGTATCTAAACTATCTGCTGTTTTAAGATTTCCTTTTCCTGGCCCCTTTTTGAGGTATTTGTTCACTCTTAGTCTGCCTGTTGCAAACTGCCTTTTTTCATGAAATACCACTGTTTATTTTATTTCTCAGTGATTCCTGGGAGAGTGGTTGGTCTTTGTAGTTTGGCAAAGATGCCTTGCTTAAGAGTAAAAATGGAAGACCTTGCTTGACTCTTAGATCCTGATCCCCAAAGGGTGGTCGTTAGTGCTGATCTTTCTAGTAGTTGTTGCCAGGTATGTAGCAGGCCAATGCATAAACGTCATATTATAAAGAAGTTGTAATACCCATCCTGCTCTTTTCTTCAGCAACCCCATGGGATTTCTAAGTGTTAGAAAACTGGACAGACAATTAGCTGGACCTCTTCTAAAAAAAAAAAATTAAAAAAATTGGTTGGTCCAAAGTTCTGTTAGGCCTAAATGGGAGAGCTGCAGTAATTAAATAATCCATATTAATGCTTGACCTGTGAAATGAGACCATGGGTGGAGGTGAGCCATTAGCTGTTACACTCGTGAGCACCATGTAACACGTGCAATGATACTTGCTCAGGTTTGCAGTTAGTCTGAAACAAGAGTTATTTGTAACAAAAAGCTGCTAATTCCATGTCAGCAGTGATGTGAATTTTAAAACTGGTTGTTTCTGTGCTCACCTGAACATTTGAGAAAGAATAAGTAATATCTTCCTTTAAGCATCGTGGTACAGATGAGTACATCCAGAAGTCTGAGATGGGCTGTGGAGTTTTGTCAGCACTGGAGAAGCAGGATGTGTATTTTTTAAGATAGGAAGAGTTAACTTTGTTTCCCTGAAGCTCACCTTTAAGGAAAGAGTAGAAAATATATGCATGTTCACCTAATTGTATGCATGTTTATACAGGTATATATATTACTTACATAAATACACATACATCCCTCGTCAGGTTTGTAATTTAAATTATTTCCTGTTGGAGACTTGGCAAGAGGGATTTCTTTTTTAAGTACGGGCTTGAAGAGATGCCTGGACGAGCTGGGCTAGATAAGCACATGGCATGTGGCGAGATCAGCGAGGAAGGAGGTAGGAAAGAATAACAAGGAGATGTAAAAGCTGGCCCGACTGGCAAGGCAGAGGCGATATCTGTGCTGCAGCTGGAGGAAGGGTTGCTGAACAGGTAGGCACGGCATAGCCAGACTCGGTTTAACCACCTGCAGCAAAGATGTGGCATTAGAGATCTGATGTGGACTGACGAGCCAAGGTCGCTGGTGGGTTTGCACAGTTTGTGCTGCTCTGGCTTAGACTGCTGCCTAGATGAGCCAGCTTGGGTGTCTTTCAGCAGCCCTATAATAAAGGCAGAGTGAAACAATGAAGTATTGTTGTTTATATGGACTGGAGATAGCACTTAACACGTAGCCTTGATGCTATACACAGTAGCGTTGTGAGATTGCTGGGAACAAATCTATCTTAGCTTCTGGAAGGAGCCCAGAAGGAGCTGTTGAGCAGAGCCCAGGATGGTGATGAGAAGCAAGCTCTCCTCATCTGTCAAGAGCAGTTTGCTTTCCTGCTTATGTCCAGAGAGGAATGAAAGGATTCCTGGTTGCTGTTCTGCTGCGTGCATCTCAAGATGTTAATACCAGTAGTCATTTCAAGCTGGCTGGCTGCCAGAAAGCGGAGCATAACAATGCTTATCCTCTTAAACTTAGAGAGGGTTTAAAACTAGCTTGTAGATGATTAACATCAGACCTGGGAAGGGGCTTGTGGGGAAAGAAGGGCAAATAGTACCATTAAAAGGCTGACTGGTCTCAGCTGAATTGTATGCCTCTCTTCCAGTCCGCTTGTTCCTGATATTCAGAGTAAAACTGAAACAATCAATACTGAATGTCCTGAAACCATTACTAGTGGAAATTTTTGAACCGGACTGCAACAATTCTAAGGTTTAGTTTTGTGACAAATCACTGTGTGTCCTTCCTCTCACAATCAAGCGAGCGCCCCTTTCGCACGCATTAAACCCATACCCAGACTATTGAGCATGCAGCTTAAGCAAGTGCCTCCCTATCTGTAGGGAGTTTTTTTGCAAAAACCAGAACAAAGCCAAAAAAGAAACCTCAGAGACCAGCAGCTGTGGTTAATGAGCTGAGCTTTATTAAACAGTTGCTTTTCTGCCCAGCAGAAACTTTGGTTTATACTTCATTCTTATTAGTTCCTTCATCACCCAGAGGTCTCTGCAGGTTAATCAGAGGAAAGTTGAAATCTGAGGGCCCAAAAGGCAGCTGCCATGCAAGTGTATGGCAGGAAATCCCATTCTGGAAAACAACGCACATTCCCCAGAAATAGTGTCGGGATACCCTCGAGACAATGTCGTCATTGCTGTTCCTGAGCCCTTGTGCTGTCGTGGTGAAGCTGGAGTCTGTGAGCAGTCTGGTTACGCACGTTGTATTATGGAGTGTCTTTCCCCAGGGAGCTGAGGTGTTTAGTAGGGAGCAAGTGGCAGATTTCTCTTGTGCCCACTCAGCTCAGAGAGTGCTGTTGAAGGGGTATCATCCTCTGCTGGATTCAGGCTAAGGACAGTTTGGGAAACTCTCCAGGAGATGGTTAGTGATGAGCACACACCTACTGATATGCCTAATCCACATGTGGACAGGAATTCATTTCATTACTGGGGGCAGATTTTTTGGGGGGAGTGCAGGGTAAGGAGGTACTAACAGATCTTCCTGGTATTGACTTAATCTTTCCTGAAAAAGTCAGGATTTGTTTTTTCCACCCCAAAGTCTCATGGATGCTTAATCTGTTTTTGTTTGGGAGGTAATAAGTTTACTTAGAATTTTCTAAGCCTGACAGAGGATATGATTAATGCTGTTCATATGTGTTGTGTTTGCGTGTGTGAAGGATCGCCTGTTCTTTGTGATGGAGTTCGTAAATGGCGGGGACTTGATGTTCCATATTCAGAAGTCGCGTCGCTTCGATGAAGATCGGGCCCGGTTCTATGCTGCAGAAATTATTTCAGCCCTTATGTTTCTCCATGAAAGAGGCATCATTTATCGGTGAGCTCTGCATTCATTCATTCATTTGCTTTGTCTGAGATCTATAGCTTGAGTTTTCTGGTTGAATAAATAACTGTCATTTGCTGCCCACCAGGAACAAGTCATCAACTGGGATAACGGTACCTCCACTTTCCCTCTGTGCATTGTCCAAGGTGCACCAGCTTCCAGAAAGGAGTGAAATTTCTGGCTGCAGGGAGGGTCTTCCTATGACGTGTGTGGGAGCATGTAGAAAAACAGGTTTTCCTTCTGAGGCACAGGGGCTAGATTATGCATTGGTGTCAATTCACGTTGCTCTGCAGACGTAGCTGGTTTGTATCAGCCCCAGAACTGCCCCTTGTCTGCACTTCAGGTGCCTGCGTGGCTGCTGGGTGTTAGCTGCTGACCGACAGAAGCCTCCACCGTGCTGCTCTGGGCCTGTCCTGCCGCCATAGAGCACATGTCAAACTGATGACAAAGGGAGAGACATTAAGTGAAACCTTCCTAGATTTTCTGGGAGGTAAACGCTGTTGCTTTTGCCATTGTGTGCCTTGTTATTTAAAGGCTAATATGTGCTGGTTACACCCAAGCCTCTTTGTTTCCCTGCCTTAGCTACGGGCCTGTGTTTAAACCCTATCTATTGACATACCTATCTAGTACCTCTCAGCTCATCCGCTAACAGTGTTTTCATTCCTGCCATGATCCCACAGAAGGAGTTTTTCCTTCCTGTCCACGTCTGGCATCTTTGTGTTTGCAACAGGATTGGAGCATCATTGCCTCCCAGCATCAGCCTCCACTCCCAGGTCTGAAGGCTGTTCTCAGGAACCCGTTTCCCATACGCAGCGCTCTTTTTCTTGTCATTACTCTGTACTCAGGGGGACAGTTTGGTTATATTTGTTCCCTTCTATACTGCCAAAGTGCTCCACTGTCGGCTCAAGCATCAAGGCATGGACCAGCCATGGATCAGGCAGCCAGTCTGCTTTGCAGAGGCCTCCTTGACCAAGATGGCCATTCAACCAGCATCCTCCTGTATAAGCCAGGGGCAGAGCAAGACCTCTTCTGGGATGGAAGAGGACGGCTAGAACAGGGAGATGTCAGCATTGAGACAGTCTGGTTATAGAGAAAGGTTTCTTTCTGACATGCTTCGCAACACCTCTGGCATCCTCTTGCCCAGAGCACTGGAAAGGAGGAACAGTCAGTTGTTTTCCTTGGATACTATTACCTGGGTTCCAGCCGCAAAGCATGCATGTTTGGGTATGGTCTGCTCTAGCCCTGCTCAGTCCAGCGCTGCAAAGAATAATGTCAACTTTCTCTTTTTGCTGCTTGGTTACGGTTGTACAGGTGGGACCCACAAGTGGGTTCAGGATGGGACCAGTTCCAATCCCAGTCAGGCTCTGTTAGTACCATTTCAGACTGCGGGTTGGGCCAAATGCCGTTTGGTTTGGGGCTTTGCATTGTTTAACCCAGACGATGCAGTCCTATGTTTAGTAGTGCGTCCTCCCACATCAGATAAACCCCGGGTTGAACACACTAAAGCCAGAATAGCTGAGGGCTAAAGTGGCCAAAGGGCCAGGGGCTGTGCGAGGAAAACTCTCCTATCTGATGGTGAGATGATAGGATAAAATCAAGTAAAAGCAACTTCTCTTTCTCTTCCTAGCTTGAGCTCCAGTAAGAAACAGATGGTCAGGTGAGGACAGAGAATATTAAATTATTTTTAAGTATGAAATCATATGATATATGTGGTACAGTGAAATAGAGAAGGAGTGTGATTTTAATATTCTCCGGGTCCTGAGAGTATGAAAATTGCTAGTGATATATACCATATGGATCGAGCTTCTAAAGCACTGTGATTGCCTGCATAGAATAGCAAATCTACTTACTCTACAACTGGATTTCAGTCTAATTCTTCCCTTGTGAATAATGCCAGCCGCTGCCAATTACGCAAATGACATTATCCTTAAAATAGTGACATCCAGTAGTTATTGTCAATCATTCTGCAGCAAAATTGTGTCTGTGCATAATGTAATGCCACTGTGCTTACAGCTTGTCCTGTCCCCCCCAGCCTGCTGCCTGTCATAGGGCAGGAGTAATCGAACCCTCTGGGTTTGGCACTCTTCAAGTGCTGCTGTAAGTCATGATAGAAACTGGAGGAGTAATTGAAAAGCTCCTTGAACAACTGCATGGGCTTTGATCTTGTTCAGAAACTGGTGGAGCCGTGGAGTCAGGTAGCTTCAGCTGCACCGGGCAGATTTGCAGGGGGATGACTTATTTTTTTAAAATTAGTCGGGGCGACTCCATTCTGGAAGATGTAAGAGGAGAGAGCTGCTGGCTGCGGCTGTACTGAGCTGAGATTGCTTCTGTCAGGTCACAAACACCGGGCTCCAGGAGGGAGTCTGCAGGATGGAAGGAAATAGTCAGAAGGGAATCACTGCACTTGTGTAAGAGAGTTTGGAGATTTTATGATCAGAATGTGGGTCTTGCTTAGGAAGCTGAGAGCAGGGAGGAGAGACACCAGGAAAAGCCTGACCACAAAGTGTTTTGCCACAAGCTGTTCAATGTGCCTTCTTTCTGGATTCCCAGGGTCAATGGAGTAAGAGTGTTGCTGGCCTAGAATACCCTGGGTCATTTGTTTTTCTTCTGGGCTAAACTTAAGCATAATAATATTGTATTTTTTCCTTGCCCCCTTCAAGATTAAGCAGTTCAGGAGAGAGTCTGCATTTACCAACACAATGAGCGTTCTCCTGGTAAGTCAAGTTGCTTTTGCCACAAGTGCTGCCGAAAGCTGGGTCTTCTCTCCTTTGAAATGCCGGAGAGGCTTGAGAGCCAGCACTGAAAGTTCATCAAGAAGTAGCTGAAATGTGTCACTTTGGCCTGGGGTGACAATGCTGGTAACAGCTAAAATCAGGTGTTTGTTGATTCCTTTTCCGGCCACACATACGCAATTTGAAATAGCCACAATGCAGTATTTCTGCAATCGCTACTGTGAGTCCATGAGAATGGGGTTCCTGAGGCAGATGGTGTATTTTGGTCATATGTGACTTTCTAATATCAAGACCAGGCTTACTGCTGGATTGATGCTCTCATAGGATGGTTTTCGTGACGCAACTGAAATTTTCAGTAAGTTGGCTTCTCACTTTCAGAAAAGTCTGCTTTCTGTTTCTAAGCTCTGGCTAGAATAGAAGTCACATAAACATACGTGTGTGTATTTGGGGTTTTTTAAAAGAGAGATTTCAGTTTCACAGAATTTTTTTTTTTTTTTTTTTTTTTTCCTTCTTCATTTGCAACACTGCAAAGGAGACATGGCTTTCTGGCCTTATCAAAGAAACATCTCTGTCTTGCCCTAAGCTGAGGTTTAGCTGGCAACTCAGCAGTGCTTATTTATAGTTGCTTCCTGAAAAAAATGTTGACAAGTACAGTGTGGTTCCTTATCCCATCATATGGGGGGTAGGACTAGAATGAATCCAGCCATGAAAGCAAGCTTTTCAACATGTTAAATCATAGTGTATTGTGCACCCACAGAGGAGTAGGACAAGGACATATTTGGGATCAGCTCCTGCCAGGAAAAGGTTAGGCGATAATCAAAGCTATTGTAGATAAAATCTTTGCTCACAGGGCAGTATTCTTACACTGCTGCTTTCTTTAAGCTTCCTTCTAAAGGAAAATAGTATGCTGTGCCCTGTTGCAGGTAATTTGATTTGTGATTTTTATCTAAAGGCTGTATGTGCTATTTTTCTTGAGGCAGCTCTTCCCAACCTTCACTTTCCAGTTCAGCGGTTCCCAGGGTAGGGGAAGCATATTTTGGCTTTTGTGCATGCCGGAAACAAAACAAATCAGCATGCACATCTGAGCAGTATTAGATTGCGCAGTGGCTTACTCAAAGCAAGTGCACTAGTCCACTAGTAGTCTTCTAAAAAGCAAAGAGATAGTAAATGATTATAAGGGTTTATTTTAAAAGCAGGACTTTTCCTTCCATCTAGCATTACTGTAAGAATGGCTGGGCTGCCCTCAAATTCAAACCTCTGCATGGGTTGGTGTACAGCTTTACTAGTGGATAGGTCCACTTGCCAGGATCATCTACATAGTGTCCCTCAATAGAGGCATCTACCTGCTTAATGAGGGCAAATGCAAATGTTTTCTTAAACTTGGTCGTTATGGTTTTTTTTTTTTTTTGGCAGGGGAGGGAGCCTAGGGGTTTGCCCTGCAGACTTTTTGTATTTCAGAAGGATAACAGCCTTTTTACAGGCAACATGGAGCAATCAACCCAACCTAATGGCATGGTCTTGATTTTTATGACAAACCTTCTTTCTCTGCCTCTGCAAATATGTCTCACTGGTAGGATGCATGGGCTGAGATGATCACTTTTCAGAACATGTCTCCGCTACCTGCAGAGGTGATACAGCATGCAGTACATGGTGACATACCTCAACTAGCTGTGGGTTAGCTGTATCTGGAAGTAGAGGCAGTGTCACCTTTGCACCCTGCACTTCAACGCTGGTTTTGCCATCCCTGGGTATGGAGTTGGATAGTAGAGAAAGATATGTGGCGCAGCACAATGGCAGATATGTCATTAAGGGTATAGATAGTGTAGCATCTAGGTAATATAGCTGATTGAGAGCCAGACGAGCTGAAAGGCTGGGCTAGAGAGCTTGGGAGAAGGACTGGTTGTTGGCTGGCCGAAGAACCTTGTTTTCATCCTGAGGGCTTGTGCTAGTTAGCTTATTGTGTCTGTATTGATATTTCTAATGCAGCTGGCCCTCCTAGAGATGCTCGGGGTCTGCTTGTGCTCCGTCACACCTCTGAACGTGGGATGGTGTGCAGAGAGTCCCCATGCTCTGATGTGGCACCAGCCACCGAGATAAAAGTCAGCAAACTATTAAGTAGGTCCTGTAACGTGACTGTGTTTAATAGGATGTGTGGTCCCTTTAGAAGGCAAAAGATAATTATGCAGTTATCCAGATGAGAACATGGTCTTACCTTGGAACTGAACACTAGCTCTTGGGGAAAATGTGATGGGCTCATTAACAGCAAGTGTTTGCTTTTCTGTGTGTTATCTCAAAGCATCACCTTCATGTGTGTGGTGCTCTGTATGACAGGGAAAAGCTCCGTCTTCTCTGGGATCTGGAAAGATTGCTGGATACTGGCCAGGTCTCTGAAATCATCACCTTTCCTTGGCGTAGGAGACCCCTCAGGTCTGCAGCTGTGTGTGTCATGACTGTTGGCTTTTATAAGGAATGAGTTTTTTGCAACAGGTTAATTCCCTGCCAATTCAAACAATAAGCCTGTGACACTTGGAGGAAGGTTTACATAAGCCTTTTACACAGATCAGTTTTGCTGGAAAGACTCTTATTAACTGAAACAACACTAAATTTTCTTTCAGAAAAATCAATTAAAAATTACATGCTGAAAACAGAAGCTGAATACCTTTGCTAATTACACAGAGCCACTGTTAACAGAGGAACTCTTACTAGTGTGCTGTTTGCTTTTTCCATGGATCAAGACATTGTAGATATGGGATGCCTCATGTTCTCTCTGTTGCTTTTTGGGTTTGTTTTTTTTTTTTTGGCAACTGGTGATTTTGTTTATTCTCATCTCATGCCCTTTTTCACATCTGGAGCCAGATCTTGTTTCCCCTGAAGTCAAGGGGCTTCCCTCAGGGAGGTAAATTAGCAGTTGAACTGGATCTGTGACTGATACCAGCAGTGCCCTGCAAGGCAAACTGGCTGGCTGGGGGGCTATCCAGGGATTACCATTGGTTTGCTTAGGTGCTATGCATAGCTTTGTTTTCTTAGCAAATAAAGATAAATCTTTTGTTTAATGAGGTGTTTTTAAGCTTTTCTGAAAGTTTTTGCTCGAATGTGGTACAGTAGATGCATCTGTAGGTAGTCTTTGCTGTATTTGATGCCTTCCTCTTCCCCGCCCTGGTTTGGCTGCATGCAGGTAGAGGCATATTGTTTGCATCCGAGAGGAGAGGGTAGGAAACAGCTCAGCCGGTGCCAAAACGGGTGTGAGTTTCCACTCTGTGGAGCACCATAATCTCAGCTGTGGGATCTGGTCTCTTGCTTCAAGACCTCCGATTCAGAAGAGCTCCTAGACTCGGTGCTTTCCTGGATTGGGGCCCGGAAGACAAGAGTAGATATATGTAAGCAGGACAAAATGAAGGATGTGCTATGTTATGAGAACAGCGGAAAAAATGAAATATAAGCTGATTTTACGGTGAACGAGTGAAGCAAATATGCTAAAAGCTGCAAATTGGCACAGAATAGCATACCAACAGCCCTGTCTGCTCCTGAACCACTCATTCGTGACACCGTCCCTACAACCACTGCTTAGTGCAGAAGAGAAATTTTCATGCTGGAGTCTCTGGAAGTGCTTCATTCAGCTTTAGAAAATATAAAGGAATGTCTCTTAGGGTCAGGTGTGTAGTAATGTCTGTGGCTATCTTATCTGACAGTCAACAGCTCGTGTAGACTGATTTGCGCTTCTAGACAGTGCATCTTCCACATTGGTTTCCACTCAAATGTGGTTGCTGCATGCTTGCAAGCTGGGCTCTTTTACAGCCTCTGGCATGCAGTGTTTAAAGTATTGTTTCTCTGCACTTGATCAAATGGAAAGTGCAGAGAAAAAAAAAACCCAGCCTCTCACGTTTCCATGTCATGTTTAATCAGTCACTGTGCAGGGCAGTTTAGTCCTGATTTACAGTTATGCTTACGAAGAGCAGTCCTGTTTTGAGATCCACATATCAGATCTCTGTGCCCCATTGACTCCACTGTATATAGTCTGTGAACTTCAATGCAAGTTTCCACATGACTAAGGACTACTGAATAGCCTACAGAAGTTATTGGCTCTGCTAGTGTCTACTTTTCCTTTATGGTTATTTAAAGGGATTGATTTGAAACCTGCAAACCCTGCACACAATGAATTTGTATAAATCATTAAAAAACAGAGCTCGAAGGGGCCTCAAGAGTTTGTCTAGTTCAGCCACCTGCCCCAAGGCTGGATAACCTTTACCTAAATGCAAGTCCCTCGTACTTTCACTCTTCTTCTCCTTTGGTGTAGTTGTTACATTTGCATGTAATAACTTGTGTACTACACTCTTACAGGCACGGACTCTCATTTACTGAATGTTTGAAATGAGAGCTTGGTGTTAGCTGGGAATTCTGGTACTGGTGTGATAAAAGTAAGCAATACTGCTCATCCGTGGAGGGATAAGTGATTAGACATGACTTGTATTCTGCCATTCTTTTTGTGACTAATACATCCTTATGGAGGCATTTCACAAATAAAAAGCATGCAGATGCAATTTAAGAAGTAGCTACCTGTAACAATTACAGCCAAGTTCTTAAAGAAAGGAGCCCAGAATTAGACTCAGTCTTTAAGTCCCAGAGCACCTGGGAATATTTAGGTTAGAACTTCTGAAACTAAGAAACAGTCTTTTCTACAAAAAGACCATTTTTCTGCCTTTCCTGCCCTGTTCATTCTTTTTTAAAGGCGTGAAGGTCATGAGAAGGAAATTCTAAGATGTTATGTAAAATTTATTTTTAAAAACTGCCCTTAAATATTAACTGCTCATCTGACTTTTAACGGGCATTCAGGCTTATGATCTTAAGGACCCAGTTTTGAAAACTTTTGCTCTGAGATAGAATCATAGAATAGAATCATAGA